>NC_064824.1:61458107-61695607 GCF_024166365.1 Elephas maximus indicus
CTGTATTCTGTATAGTATGCTGCAAACGGGGCCTTGATGAAGACCTCCACAGTGCATAATTTCTTTTAAGTTCTTTTAAGCAGTCTTGTGTTATGAGTACAATTAAGAGTCCATCAGTATCCCAAGTACTCGTGCATTATCTACCCTGCCACACTTCGCTAATACGTCTTATCATTTAGGTTGCTAATACTGTTCAGTGTAAAGACAGTCTTTCTGAGGTAGACTGTTCAAGTTCAAGGACAAGTCTTTTTCTTACGAAATGCATGACATTCAAAAAAAGACAACAAATAAATACTACATGTACAATATGTAGCAATGAGGTAGAAATGGTTATAAAGAACAATGTTTGAATATACGTCAGATGAAAAAAGAAAAAAATGAATATTATCTAGCAACTGTATATAATGCACAAGAACACACACACACACACACACCCCACATGAGAGAAAGAGAGAGGAGGAAGAGGGAAGAAGAAGACAGTTTTAAGCCTGGAAATAAACTTTTGCTTTTTTTATATCATAAGACAACAAGAAGGAATGAATGTACTCCCAACCTTGGTGTACTACAGAACCATTTTATAAATATTTAACATTCTATAGGACTGATTCATATATTCTCACACAACTCTGTGGCAAAGCTGACCCATGCTGCCGACATTCTACATATCACTGAGACAGGGAGGTGAAATTTTCCTGCTTTCAGACTAATTGTCTTTGACAATTGCAGCGCCTAGTGCTACACTGCTTGTGTTGTATTTAAAAACAGGGGAAAAAGGAGAGACTTGTTCATTAAAGATGCAGTATCCCTGGTTCACACAAATGCATCTGGCAGGTTCAAAATCGAATGTCAACCAAAGGTCTCAGCAGAGTGTGAGCTTCAGTTCATGTGTTGGTCAGTCACAAGTACAGCTGGTTTTGAATTCTGAAATGCTAATAGCTCCATGTTTGCTAATGTGCTCCATATAAAAATCGGCAGATGATTCAACAACTTTCCAAAAGGAAAAAAATACATATATTAAAACACTTGGATTTGTAAAGTGTTCATGTCTATCTCTGCACATATGAAGAAAGGAAGTAACCAGTTGCTTTCGAATGATGTAAAATAAATGTCAGTTTTAAAATTTAAATAGATGATATTAAAAACAGCACACGCATACACACAAACACACACATTATATATATAGAGATATATATATATATATTAGAACTTCAGTGGCCTCAATAGTTCAACATCTGCATCCCTTCCAACTTGCAAAATACAGATTCGATGATGACGATACCAAATTCTTGCTTAAAAATATGAGAATGGAATTATAGAAGTATCTTTCAGCTTGGAGGTGGACATGTTTTCAAAGAAATCTAACTCTAAAGCGTATTTTCAAACCCACAAATATATTCAAATTTACCAAGACCTATTGTAGGAATTAATTTTTTTTTTTTTTTTAGATATATTCTTTTGAAAACTGCATAGCCAAGTACTATGCAACCCATGTAAATTGACCTTGCTATTTTACATAGTATAGCCTCTGGATAGCTTCCATCACTTGCCCAGATGGTGTTTGGCCTATGTATTTTAGTGGAATGGTTTATTTTCTCCTTGATAGGTTTCAAATGCACAAGAAAACATTATACCCGTCTATCTGCATTTGAGAATACAAACTGACTAACAGATAAACATTCTGTGTGAAAGTAAATAGCCTTAAAGTATACTGCCTTCACATTCCATTGATCAGCTCAGTCAGCAAAGTTTTCCATATTGTCACTAATGCTCTAAAGATTTTGGAGAGAAGCATGCCAGAAGAGTAGAGTATTTCCACTTGTGTCACATATAAGGTCATTATGATCTACCTCTTGAAATTCCATTGAACCTTCTACTGAAGTAGTGTCCCTTCACTTCCTTTTTGTCCCTGTTGGATATGTTACTGCAGTTGTGAAGAAGAGAATTAGGGGCTGTTAAGTGGACTAGCTCAATCTCCTGGCCAGACAGCAAGGGATTTGGCCTGGCTCATTACCTTACCTTCATTAGCAGCCTTCTCCAAATTCTTACCACTCAAAAAGAGGCAAGAGTAAGGAAGCCCGATTACACAGTTGTACTACCACTGATTGTACACATTCACTTCTGAGGATGTGGTATCCCATCCCCACCCTGAGCTCCAGAAGAGATGGTCAGAAAAGAGCTCATTATTAGGCTAGTCCAGAGGAGAGTTTAATGCTGCCATGCAGAATCAAAGAATCATAGGAGAGCACTGTGTACTCAAAGGTCAGCCCTATTTCCCCCAACAGATCTTAACTTCTTCAACATGCCCAATTTCCTAAGAGATCAAATCCTAGAATTCGTGAGGCTAAATGAAATTCACACATGGCCTCAGCTTCTGCCTAAATAGACGGATTTGGGACCACTCGGATCTCAAAGTAATTTTTAAGTCATTTAAAGCCAATATGTAGGACTTTAATTTATCTTCCTTTTTATAAACAAGTGTAAAAAACACAATAGTGCAGTCATATTTTTGGCATTAACTCTTACTAGCCACAAAAAATGTGGGTCAATATTGGATTTTCCAAAATTGTCTAAATAAAACTGGGTTTGTCAAAACTTGCCAGATGCTTTCAGGTGAACAGAGCATGTTGGCGGAGATGAAATGTAATGTCTAAAAGACAGAAAATAGGTCAGTGCTCTGCAAAAGTAAACTTGTCAGTGAGATCAACGTAGGAGCATTGGTGGCACAGTAGTTAAGTGCTCAGCCTCTAACTGAAAGGTCGGTGGTTCGAACCCATAAGCCTACAAGTGAATGGGAATATTAGAATTTTCTTACACTAAGGGATGTGCAGGGTAGAGCCAAAACACAATAGTAGAGTTTATTCACTCGTGAACAGCAGAGGATGTACTTGAATATTATTTTTTGTATCCTTAATAAAAGGCACTGCTTTTTAATATGCTTTTTTTTTCTATTTATGCACAGTCTTAATTGACAGAATATCATAACAAATTAAATTCTCGTTCATTTGCTCAGTGTTTAGCAACATAAAAGGGGAGGAAGTAATGATCAAGCATTGTAAAATTTCAGAAATATTATGAAATCCTTCATTAGTTGTCTCTATGTTAAGCGTTTCAGAAAATCTGACGTTGTGAATGAGATCAGAAAAAAAATTTGAAGGAAAAAAATAACAGAAAGACCTTTCTTGGGGCATCTCATTGCATTTATTTAATTTTTTAAAAAAAATGTACATCACTTATTGAATACATAAAATGCCAGTGCTTTGCAACAGTTTTGTTACTGCATCTTTAAACTTTAAAAAAAAAAAAAGGAAGAAGAAGAAGCGGGGGGGAACAAACAGGAAAAAAATACATTCAAAAAGTGAGGCTGCTCTGCTTACGCAGGGGCAGTGGCTTTGGAAAGCTACAGCCTACACTGTGACTGGTCAGAGGCATTGCTGAACATCAGCCAGCTATCCATGAAAAGTTGCACGTAAAGCATTAAAGGATATAAGGAACAAGTTTGTGGGGAGCAGGAGAAGAGTGGAGAATTAAGCAAAATGCCACATATGCCATGGGGAGGGAGGTGGACTGAGATGCAAGTGAGCATAAAGACTGATGATTTTGGAAACAATATATATGGAGAAAGATGGAAGAAAACCAAGTAACATGTTTGGCAAGTTATATTGCATGTGTGTGTCCACTTCCAATTTTCTACTTTACTTTCTAATAGAAATGTAACAAAACTGAGGTAGAAATGAATGTGGGAGCACTACAGCCTAGGAGATTTCAAAATGAGAAGCAAAATTGCACTGACAAGAGTGGAGTCAAAAAGAAAGAGGGGATGAAGAGGTTCTTTGAGGATATATATATATGTTAGTTGTTTTTATTTGTGTGTTTTGGTTGCTATCCTCTGCATTCTATTAAGCAGTATGGCAAGCCGATAAACTGGATAGATTAGTGAACTAGAATGACACCATTCCCAGCAGTTTTAAGAGATAACTTGCAAACTATCACCACCACTACCATACTTGAGTAAAAGACAGTCGTAGTTTTCAGGTACTGTGACTTTTTCAGGGTCCTAAACAGGTCTTGTGGCTGACTGTTCTAGACACAAACTGAGTAAGTAGCTTTCCATTAACCAGTGTACCTTTTAAGAACATTTTCACTTAATTATCAAGGAGCAGTGTACTCAGAACTCTTGCAGTTATTGACATAAAGAAGAATTCTGCTCTGGTTAATTCCCCGTAATTAGTAAAAGAACCTTTTTTTTTTTTTTTTATCCTTCCATTTTTACTTTAAGTTGTAAATATTCAGTTGTATCACACGTTGGTATTTCTCTGGATACATTCAAAGTAATTTTCCTTGCTATTTTCCAATTGTTGAGGTAAACATACATTTTCATATAAAGTAACAATGAAGCCTATCCTATTACTCTCAGCAGTACATAGTGCTTTCAACACATTCCTTTGAGGTACTGTACAAATCACAATCACTTTCCTGAGTTTTTGCAGACAAGAACATCAAAAGAAATGAACTGCAGAAATTAAGGTCCAGATTACCGTTACCCTGTTTTACCTGTTCTTAGCTTAATACTGCAGAACAGACAGGATTGAGGAATACTGTTGCTCTTAAAATGGCAAAAATCTGGTTTTCTGTCGTAACGCAACTGTTCATCTCTTTAGTCCGATAATGTTTGAAGTTAAAGCTCTTTATATTAGCACATGCCACCAATGTAATTGTGAGGCAAACAAAAAATAAAGCACCACTCCAGGCACTTGACAGCAACTAAATCTCGAGAACAGCAGAATGGAATCAACACACGAGGTTCAGGTCCTTCTGAAATCAACACACTTGCACCTTGCTCCTTGGTGAGTGTTGTCTAGCTTGAACCAAACTGAGCATCAATACATGCTTTCTGTCATCTGGGGCTTTCAAATCAGAAGCTCTCATTTGATGCACTTTTCCTTCAAATACTACCCTGACTCTAAAGATGCAACTTAATTGTTGTCTTCCCCAGTACCCTTTGCAATTTAAACACTACTGGAAAGGGGCTCTATACCCTATGTAGCAGGTTTTATGTGTGTGTGCCAACATTCGTTACATTTTTTAAACGTTATCACTGACTGCAACCAAACATTTTGTTCCATTCAACATACATATCTAGCTCTTTCTGAGATATGCTAGGCTGAATCTTGCAGAACGCATTTTCAAAGTCTGGATACGTAACTGGCCTCAACTGGCTGGGCATAATGGCTGAAAGGTCTGTGGCTGGCATGGCATGGAGGGGCCCCACTGCTGCTTCCTGACACAAATGAGCCACGTCTAGTCCAGAAAAGCCTTCTGTGCGCTGGACGAGCAGTGCAAACTCCTTGTCATTGAGACAGTAATTGTGCTGTGAGAGCAGTTGTACTATTATCTGGTGCCTCGCTGTGCTGTCAGGAAGTGGGATTAACAGTCGTTTCATGAAGTATCTCCGAAGAGATTCATCTATTTCTTCTGGTTTACTGGTGGCACAAATTACTAGGATTTGGTCCTCAGCAGAAGTTAGTACAGTGTCCAGCTGCATCAGAAACTCGGTTCTCATCCGACTGACTGGACTGTGTTCCTCACTCACTTGAGAGGAGAGAAGCATGTCAATGTCACTAACAAATATCACTGAGGGCTGGCGACACCTGGCCACAAGAAACGAGGCATGGATGATTTTCTCTGCTTCTCCTAACCACTTGGTGACTAGTCCAGAACCAGCAATTTTGAAAAATGAGGCCCCCAGCTGACTAGCTATGCATCTGCCCAGTAATGTTTTGCCTGTCCCCCGAGGCCCAAATAAAAGGATGCTCCGAGGTAAGGCCGTCAGTCCACTGAATGCGTCTGACCTCAACACTGGCCATAAAACCTCCTCTTTAATGACAGCCTTTATCAGGTCGAGACCAGCAATGTCATTCCAGTCCACTGGAGGTCCTTGGGTGATAATCTCATTGGTTACCAGGTCAATTAGGTGCGTGTCCGTATTCTTCAGTTGCTCGTCCACAGAGTGGTTGGATGAGGTAGCTGCACGGAGTCCAGGACCTTGCATTGGGTGAGAGAGGAGCTGTCTGTGCTCGTCCCCATGCTCACTCATTACTGGCGACGTGTACTTCCCAAAGGATTCACTGGATCTTGATCCCAACGAGTTCTTAGCAGTGCTGTAAGAAGGGGGGGTCAAAGCCCTACTGGACTGGCTGCTGAATTTCCTTTGCTGTTCGGAGGACATTAGCTGCTTCGTTGGCTTAAATGCTAAGGACGATGTTTCAGCACTTCTGTCAAAGCCATTCCCCCGACTTGTGTTTGAAATGCTGTTGTCGGCCATTCTGTACATAGGACTCTGTGTAGATCTCTGTTGGCCATAGCTGTAATTTCCATAACTGGAGTCCATATCTCCTTGCCCTGCCATATAGAAGGCTTTCCTTTTGAGAGAACTTGCCGAACTGTTTGTCAGAGCCGATGGTGCAATAGGCGTCAAACCATGACCCTGGTAGGTGTAGCCAGGAACAGTGGTGGGGGGCAGAGGGGTAGGAGCAGGAATTCCTGAAGGCAGGTATGCTGAAGGAGGTGGGGGTGCCCCGCCAGGGCTGTACCCCGACCCCACAGCAGTCTGAGGAGGATAGCTAGCAGAGGGATAGCTGTAACTGGAGAGGTTAGAAGTCCCATTGTAGCCTGGGACCAGGGCTGGAGGTGGAGGAGGTGGTGGTGGTGGCTGGAGGAGCCCAGAGCTATGCAAAGGAGATGGATGAGGTGAAGGAAGTGCAGGTGCTGGCTGGCTACTGTAAGTAGAATGCAAATATGATCCGTTGTATCCTGGGGCATATTCCTGAGATGGGAGCCCTGCATGGAGACTAGGTACAGTGTGGCTTCCACAGGTACTACTTGAATAACTAGGTTCTGTCAGGTTGCTGGCCACCCCAGGAGAGCTCCCTATACTTGCAGAGACATCTGCTGGAGGGAGGGCTGAACTGACTCCAGCTTTGCTGGCAGTGATAACATCCGGAACACAGTTCATAGGATAAACAGCTTCTGAATTCAAAGAAGGCTGCCAGGGTTCACTTTCATTTTTCCGACCATTCATTAGTCCTGATGGTGCATCAGAGTAGTTGCTGAGCACGGGTCGGTCCACAGGGCCTTCCAAAATGCCAGAATACTTCTCTGCATATTTTTTGAGTAGGTTGGATGCAGTCAGAGCGGATATGTCATCATTTGCCCAGGCATACTGATAGGTGCACTGCAAATGACCTCGGTAGGCTTCAACTTTGTGGGCAGGAGACCGAGTGGTTGAGGTGATGTCAAAGTGCTGTTCTGGCCACTGGGCATGCTCCGGCGTCCACTGCATCTTCAAGCCTAAGGGTTTTGGGTGGGGGAGGGGGAGGAAACACGTCATTTACTTAGATATTCATCAGAAATGTTAAAGCCTTTTCCCCCAACTTCTTTTGTTACCTATTATTTTCCATTAATGATATCCACATTATAAAGGATTTTCAGTTTTTAATACTTGTTACAATCCCTATAATATACACACTTTAAAATGGGTTAAATTTTAGCCCTGTAAGTAAACAGAATTTAAAGGAAAACTCTGCAGAAGACCTAAATTCTTCCGTTTTAAAAATAATAAGCAAATCTGTTTTTGTTAAAAGGAACTTATCAAGTTAACACTTGCTACACACACACACACACACACACATATTCCTGTCAAATTTGAATTCAATCACAGGCTCTTACAATAAAATATGCATACACCTTAAATACCTAGCATGTGATGGTATTAACATGTACATATCTAGCTGTTTTGTCTCTTCACATCATAGTTTCTGTTTTATATTTTAACCAATATAAAAATGAGACGCAGCTGACAGATCACATCTGGGATACCTCTGTTATTTGGTACTGAACACCTAGTTAGCACAGTATAATGCTCCCTGCGCAGAACAATATGACACAGACATAGCAGGTCATTCCATAATCCAACTCTCATCTAAAGTGGTCCACGACAGTTTCAAATCTGCTTCGTGGAGTGCAGCAAAGCAATCTCCCAGGCAGCGCTCCATCGCTTTCATCACACAAAGCCTACAACTCGGTATGAATTACAACTGGCTCCTTTCTGCCTCTCAGTTCTGTTGTTGAGTCTCTGGAAAAAAAAAAGCAAGCATCACTTGTCTGTCGGTCTTCTTGAATTCTCCTTCCTTCTCTTTTAATCCCCCCCTCCCTTTACAACCTCCAAGGTACTAAAATGGGGAAATTATATATATATGTAATATTGTAAATATGTAACAGAGGTGGAAGGGAAGACAAGAATGGAGAGAGAATCTGAGTCCAAAGTCTTTAAATTCTGTGGGAAGCAATGTGTGGCCTAAACTCTAAGAATGCAACTAGATAATGAGATGGCCTGGTTAATTCTATCATCTGCTAGATTACTAATTGCAGCAAGGTGACTTTGTAGCAAACTACAAAACAAGAGCATTTTCTCACTTAGGAGAAAATAAAAATACTAAGCAGTTAGAATTGGAGAGTAATTTGGATTTTTAAGTTTAAAAAAAGACCTTAGGAATCATCTTATTTCATAGATTAGGAAACTGAGGTCCGAGGAGATTTATAACTTGCCCTCAAGGTCTCACTCAGAGTTAGTTACAGCAGAATACTAGAACCCAGCTCTCCTATTTCCCAGTGCTGGTTCATCTTATTCTAATCTCTGCTTGGTTCGACGAACACTGCCTATGCTGGTACAGCTATATTAAGCAGGACTCCTTAATCTCTTTTGTATTACCCAAAGTGAATTTTGCAAACTGTCTTCTGCCCTCTGGCACAGACAGGTTCCTTGATAAGAAGGAGGCCTGGTCTAAATGAAGCATCTGTGGCATCAGCTCCCTCCTGAATTGCCAGTCTATTTTGACAGCTCCTATCCCCTTCTGTTCTCCTCCCCCAACCCCTTTAGCTCTTCATTGCCTGACTCTGGCTTCTGACATGGCCAGATTAGACTCACTGAGCTAAACTGAACATAGCACACAGTTTGGTAACAGAATGGCATGTTGATTCCCTTCTGACTCCCTCTTCCTTGTTTGCAAAACCACTGCACCAGACACTGGAAGTTAATTAGCAGGATGATGCTGTGCTAATTGTGTTAATTTACAAGGTTTTAGTCAAAGAGAATCATGCCAGGGCTGGCACTGCTGTCACGCTTCCGACTTAATGATTAAGAAATACTGAAAACAAGGTGGGAAGGATTGCAGTAATTACACAATAAATGAATAAAGCAACAGGATTCATTTGCAAATATATTTTATTGCAGTTGTACTCATTTGCATTTGGATTTTTAAAAAGGATTCATGTAGATATTCATTTGCAAATCACCATCTCAGTTAAATTAAGTCTGAATGCTGCACAGTATAGCCTAAACAAGCTTTATATATTTAAGTAAAAATACTACAGACCTTACTTCTCTTATATATACAACAGATTCTTCATTTTTCTCATATCCCCCAAAATCTTCACGCTTCTCTTTTAAAAATCTATTTTTTAAAACAATCTCATCAAATTGGGAAAAAAACATTGTAAAATCCTGAAGGGAGTGCTGCTTATATCTTTTCATTCGGAGAAACTCTGGGGGTGAGTTCTAGGAAGAACTAAAGTGATATTCTTAATTGTTTCACTTTCTCAATCATTAGTTTTTAAGGGGGAGGAAAACACACCACAAGATGGGTGAAATGACCAAAACCACACTTTAAAGGGGAAAAGATGCAATTTTAATGAAGCAGTATTTCAGGAATCATACGTTCATTAAATTCAACTGGAAATTATTAAGAGCAAATCACCAGGAACCAATTGCAAGTAATCAGTATCTAAATTCTTCCAGTGTCATGGGATTTACTTCAATTCTTATAAAAAAAGAGAATATTAATATGACTGTAATGTAGAACTGTCTAAAAGATCTGCAAATTTCATTTGTCCTATAAATATTTCTAGGGAATTTCTATTAAGATTTTTTTTTCTTTAAAAGATTATCAAAATACAGAGTTGAGAAAGTAAGAACACACATATGCTATGAATAGGAATTTAATTAGATTGATACAGTAGAAACGTGAATAAATGTCTTGAAACAAGATCTCAGAAAATAATTTAGTGGTCACATGCAATGGAATGTACCACAGCATACACACACACACACACACACAACTTAAAGGACATGGCTTTCAGTTAGCTGGGCTAAGCAACTGTTGGCATTAGTTAACAAACATACATAATATTTTTAAAAAATGCCTTTTAAGAGAAATAAAACTACTTTAAATTTAGAATAATTATTTTAAAAAGATCAGCCTCATCACCAGTATTGGCTTATAATGTTTTCATGTACATCAATAATTTACAAAATGCAAAAATGATTTTAATAAAGTACCAAAAAAAAAAAGTCCGTTGCCTTCGAGTCGATTCCAATGCATAGTGACCCTGTAGTACAATCACTGTAAAACACAGGAGTGTACAGTTTAAATTAAATAGGTTGGTCATCTTCACTGAGTATTTCTGCATAGTTTAGCAAAACCAAAGAAATTTCATAAGATTTTTCCATTTTATCTTAAATTAAGCAAAGATTCTATCTATCAAAATTATTTCTTTGGAACAATTACTGGATACACCATTGCCTTTTTATTCTCATGTTATTTTTGGATGTGCTTACCAAGATAATTGCAAGTTTATTTAGTGATGCATACTAAATAACAATAACCTTAGCAGGGCTGCAAAAAGCAAGATTGAGCTTTGATTAAATAACCTTCAGGAACAGAATTGTTCACACCCCCTGAAACATGAGTATTTATTCCAGTGCTTTGAAATCACTGATGTTATTTGAAAGCCCAAATTAATAGTTAAACATAACCTAGTTCTTACTATTAAAAAAAAAAACAAAAAACCTAGTCACCATGAGTTCTTACTATTAGTACGCGCTAAAGGAGCTAGTGTACTGGAGATTGTCCTAGCCTTGGGAGCACAAAGAGCCTTTTCATCAGTTCCTTGAATTGTGACACTATCTGAAGTAGTGCCAAACTTGGATTTTGTTGTTGTTGTTATTGTTGCTCTGGTTATTGGGAGTGATCTTTTGGATGTGAAATAGAAGAAAAATGCAGAGCCAAATGTTCTTTGAATAATAATTTTAAAAAATCATGCTCCATTTGATTATATTGTTGTTACCTGTGAGTGAGAAGAAGCATACACGTCACTTAACTTGGCACCCAAATAAGAAGATGGATTTTAAAAACAGCTTTTATATGCTTTTTCTTTGGAACATGAAAAGAAAAAACTCAATACTGTTTCAACATCATTAGAAACATGACTCCAAAACACTAATTCCCACTGTTGTTTGGAAACAGCTTCAACTGGTACAATGAAAAAAATCAGCAAATGGGAGAAAGCAAGAAAACAGTGCTCAAAGATAACTGAACAGTTCTAAAACATCAATTATCTTTTCTGAAGAAGATCAGGAAATTCTTAATACAGCTGGCAAATTTCACAATGCAATGTGTTTGTTTTTAAAATACGTAATTTAATAGAAAATTGCTTTTAAGATAATTTAACATAAGCGTTACATGGGAATGACAGCTACTATATGACTCAACGGCACTGGGTTACTGGGTTATACTAAAAAGCCAGTGCGTTTTGTTCTTACTTTATTGTTATATGATGAATACGTATATATGTACACAAGTCTATATTTCCCATAAAACTGGACAGTTGGAGAACATTTTCCATTCTCATCATTACTGACCATTTCATAACTTAGGTTTACTTATTAAACAGTTACTGCCTTACTGCTTTACTTCCTCCATTTTGCTTTTTTTGTTTGACTGTTTCTGAAATAAAACCATTGTGGCATCCCCTAAAGTTCTGCCACAGCTTCAAAATGATGAAGAAGCTGTTATATAGAAAAACAAAGAGTATAAAAACAACTTTCAGACTGGGAGGAATTGGAAATGAAAGGCTAGGTCTTCTAGAATCAATTGTTAGCACTTATTGCTGAAAATATTAATCTAAGGTACTCACTACCCTACCCCTAACACATATGCCATTCAACAGTTTATCAGGTCTAAAAAAGCTGCTCTTCTACAAGGTTCCCATAGGGTAATTCTGGCTGCTACGAGCTCTGCCTTCATTTGTAGGTTTTCTCAGACTTCCTGAGGGCAGAGACCTGAGGCAAACACCTGCAGGCAACACAGGCTCCCTTGCTCTAGGACAGCTGCATAGTGCTCACACAGGCCTGCAAGACAACATCACTGTACCTATTACATTCCTTTGGGCTATTAGACCCTGAGCCTTTTGTTATTATTATTTATTTAATATTAAAACAAATTAATACAGTATTTAGCAAAGTTCTCTCTAGGAAACGATCACTAGTGGGGTAAATACAGTTAAGTAATTATAATATTCTACAGCCCCCTCAGCCTAATAACACAACGGATTATCTCCTAAGTTGGAAATGGCAAAACAAACTCATAGGGCGTTTACATTTAAATAGAGTGTAGCAAATTCATTGGCTAAAAGTATAGCCTTATGTGAAGAGCCTTCTGAAAGAGCAAGGACTACAAGCATCTTGGTACTAAAAACTGGCCCTGTGCAATATGTGCTTATCATTATTCTTCAAGGGGAATGATGAACAAATGAAATGTTTGAGCAGACTAAGCAGCATTCTTCTCCTGTCTATCCACGCTCATAAACGAAGAGCTACCACAGCAACATTTAGTATTGCTTATACCGATTGATTTGGTCTGGAACCTTCCTCAATCCACTTCCTAATAACACTAGCCTTAAAATATGACCTCAGATATAAAATTTCAAGTGAAAACAGTGAGGAGAAAAAACACAGAAATTACACATTCTTTTCAATCTCTTAGAAGTCCTTTATAAACTGAATATCCCACTGCCGTCAAGTCAATTCATAGCGACCCCATAGGACACAGTAGAACTGCCCCATAGGGTTTCCAAGACTGTAAATCTTTACGAAGCCAACTGCCACATCTTTCTCCCGTGGAGCAGCTGATTGGTTGAAACTGTCAACCTTTCAGTTAGCAGCCAAGCGCTTTAACCACTGTACCACCAGGGCTCCTTGAATATGATAAACTCTTTGTTGTCGAGTCATTCCAACTCATAGCGACCCTATAGGACAGAGCAGAACTGCCCCATAGGATTTCCAGTGAGTGGCAGCTGGTGGATTTGAACTGCTGACCTTTTGGTTAGCAGCCGAGCTCTTAACCACCGTGCCTTAGGGACTATCAAGTGTATTTAGTCAACAAATTGTGTGCTCCCTATGTGTAAAGCCTTGTGGTTCAATGCTAAGAAGTTAATCAAGGCAACTATTTGTTTACAAGGTGATGAAACCTTTCTAGCTTGCTTTCTTTCTTCTATAATTTCACATTCAGTTTAGAATTTACTCTAAAATTAGACTCTTTGATTTTAGAGATTAAGGAACATTTAAAATGACTTAGTCCAATCCAGACAGCCTCACACTTAGTCTAGTGTTTCACTTACTCTGGTGCCCTGTGAGGTTGAATATTATTTAGTCTGGTATTCCAAATACATTATTTTATTTGGAGGCATGGCTAGACTGGACAGAAAAGGACTGAAGGAAACAAAAAAGGCCATAGAATTTTGTTTGCAGGGTGAAAACCCAGGGCTTGAGAATCAGACCATTGGCATTGCTCATGCTATCACTTATTTCTGATCTTGATTAAGTCACTTAAGCACATCACACTCAGTTTTCTCAGCTATAAAATGGCATCGTCTGCCTAACTGGACTGTTCTTAAGATTATCTAAAATAATAATATTTGTGAAATTACTTTCTAACTGTGAACAACTGCACAATGTTTCTTGTTATTCTTCTGTTTTTAAAAAGCCAGATAGCTGCATTCGAAACAAAACAAAACAAAACTGGCTGGACAGATTGAAAAAAAGTAAAATCACTCTCAGAATTTATCAGTTAGTTTTCCTTCAACCTCAGGACAGCTACTGAAAAGGAAATTTTTCAATGGAAATGCCGGTTATAAAAAAGAGAAATTGTTTCACACATAGTAAAACGCAAAGCATGATTTTTTTTAATCAAAAAGATATCAAAAATTCAAAATGTTTTCATAGTGTTTTATTTATTTTAAATGTTATTTGTGAGTCAACATTTTATAAACCAAAAATAAGAAACACAGTACTTACAGGTTTTAAACTAGCTAAGAATGATCTTAAAACCTGCAGTCTTAAGATATTCTAATTATATAACAAATACTGTCAAATAATTTTCCCTTTAAATCACACTTTCGCACCTCCAGACTTCAAATTATACTACACTTTGCAGCAAATTACTCTCTTCCCACTTCCCTCCTCCAGTCTATCTTATTTGCATAAAGCAATCCTTTTTTACAATCTCGAAGGCATTTCTGGCTAAAATGGTCCTTTGTAAATATAGTTCAGATACCTCAACCTCTATCGTGGAGAACTTGTAACCAGACAACCTGAAGGCAGCATACAGCCTGCAAATATGTTCTGTTTGGCCTGCACAAGTTTTAAAAAGCACTTAACTTTACATTTGAAAAAAATCAGTATTTGCATATTTCCCATTTTTCAAGACAAGCTGAAAGATCCTGCAACACTAGACCTCATTCTTGCCCAGCAACAGTTGGCTGAATCTGAGAAGCAGCTGTCCCCTTTGGACATGGCATACCCTTTCTGCTTTGTCACCGTGCCCCCAGTCCCTATTACAACAACAGGTATTTTTATGGTACCTAGAATCGACGGCAACTAACAACAACAATCAGGTCACATAGATATTTGAATTTATGACATCACTCTGATGCTTCAAACTCCAGTAATTTCATATATTTTCTTGAAAACTAGCAAGCATACTGCTCTAAAACAAATATATAGTCAGTTGAGAAGAAAAAATTTCCAAATACTATTATACATTACTGCCTTCTTAATCAAAGCACGGGGAAAATAATAATTTTCTTGTTGATTCAGTGTCATTAGTGTAATGGTATAGAATGACGGATGTTGATTAAAAAAAAAAATTGTCCCAGATTGCTGTTGTTTTGATGTTTCCTCCTTTCCTCTGATTTGTCAGGCATTATTTCTCACTATTTTCCATAGGTCCATCTCCACCATTCCTGAACGCATCCCCTATTAGTCAATTGCATGAGCTTTGATACAACTTTTGAGATACTGTTTAAACAAATTCAACATCATGCTTCTTATTTCTTGTAGAAAGTTGTTGGATGGATAGTATTGGGTAAGCAACAGATCTGATCCTGTAAGTCATTATTTTGGGCTTAGTAAAATCCTATCTTCAATATCATAAGCGCCATGACTTGAACCAGGATAGTATATACGCTGTCCTTCAATTAAACTTGTGGGTAGCTTACGATCTAAATCAGTTTCACTAAAATGCATTAAATTTTATTCACAGCAACAAAATATTCACTCTTCAGAACGTGACCAAATGTAAAGATGACTATTTTGCCACTATTTCATACTGAGGATGAAATTTAGTATGCATGGGTCTGACTGGTCATCATTTTTAATATGCAAGACATATATAAGAAGATGGCTTGCATTTATGAGGATGAATGCATAAGCACTTATGCAAAGCAATTATACTGATGAAAGGAATATTACTTTTAGTCCACTGAGCTTATATTCAATATATGACCAGGATAGACAGCTTATCACTTAAGGCAACCCAGGAAATCACGACCATAATTCAAATAAGTACTTATTTTTTGTGGGGGGTCCTAAAATTTCCAACACTTGAGTCAAAGTAAATGAGTGAACATATAATCATACTCACACACAAATCCTTACAGTTTAAAATTATATTTTAGATGCTTAGGGGTTTTTTTGGGGGGGTGCTACAAAAGTTTCTATGTAAAAATTTTTGAATAAGAATCTAATACCAAGTTAAAAACAGTGTCCAAAGGCCTGTGTATATCCTACCATATTTAGTACAAAAGAATATATACTATGTATACACATGCAATTTAAAATATACAAATGACCAGCATTCTGAATCTTAGTATTTAGTGCCAGGTGTCATCAACTATTGTAAAGGAAGAATTTGAAGGTTACAAGTTAAAAAACCGATTCCCCTGGTTTAAGTCAAATGTTTATTTGTTTATGCTACCTCTCTGAATGATTTTAGATACTTTATAATCAGTTCAAATAGTGCTTTGTAGTTAACCTTTAAAGTTATTATATTATGGCCTTTCATTTCTCATGCCATCTCTTCCCTTTCTCCATACACTTTTTCAACTCATTAAGGCGCTCTACCCTTCCCCCAGTTCTTTTTGTCATACAGAGATCATAAGGACACACCACAGATGTCCACAGGGACTGCCAGGGCTAATGAATATGCATGTTCTGTGTCACAACAGAGCACTCCCCTTGTTCTGCAGTATCAACCCTCTTATGTGTGTAAATAACAGGTGAGCTGTAGCATACAGGGATAAATGGGGTTAACACAACCTGAAAGCCCCGTGCTAGATTCATACTATCTGGCCTGTGTGATTGATTCAGAAAGAGAAATCTAAATGCCAAAAGCACTGTGCATTTTCTGGGTGTTTTGAATCTTCATTTTTTTAAAAGGACTCTGTAGAGATAACTACCATTGTCCTAAAAGTCTGAGGTTATTTCAATTGATTCTCAGGATACTGTTTCTCATATAAAATGTATTTTCACATTTAATAAACACAAACGAAGCGTGGTACCAAAGCTGAATTATGTCATGGCTAGTTTATATATCCTTGGTCACAATTTTAAAATGTTACGTTAACCATAATGTGGACATATAGCTATTTGTAAATAGATATTGGTGTGTATTCTATTTCAAGAATATAAATGCAAAGATCAATTTACTTACATTTAAACTGAACTGTACTCACTCTTACTAAACACACCAAGCTGACAAGAGTCCATAAACAAATGCAGAATCTCCCAAGCCCCATGACCTTGCATAAATGAAATTTACATTCATCTTTTGAAACGTTATCTAAAAAGACAGTTTGCATAAAACAAGATGGATAAATAAGGATGCCTATTTAAGATTGAGGGCTTTCTCACATAATTAGACAAAGGAGTAAGAGTATTATTTACATATGAGTATACAACTCTTCAGCCATTCTCCATGAAAAACTTTTTGCTAAAGTGTGCAAAGCCCAGACAAAATTTGTATAGGTTATTTATGCGTTTTTCTCTTTTTGGCAATTTGTGCATTAATTTTTAATGCAATAGCAAAATACTATCTTGGACTTCAATAAAAATATTCTATAGTCAGGGCTGGGTGACATAGTGCATTAATTCAGTGTCCTTCACTCCCGGGACCTGTGTATAATTTAGTCCAGCCTGAAGAAAATAACTTTGATCTGAAGGCAGTGGAAAAAGCTACATATGAAATGAGTTTTGTTTGCTTTAGTGTTGTTTCTTCCATATAAGACGACATATGAAGATAAACTGCTTTAGAATACAACCAACATGGCGCAGGATTAAAAGCAAAGAGCTCTTAGTAAAAACAGTAGTTTCCTCACCTCTCCATTCTTCCCACTCTGCTCCATTCTACATCTGGTGAAACAAATCTAAGCACTACCTGTAATTGGGATGCTTGGATTTCTAGATATACAGAGCACTGTTAAAGTGCAGTATAAATGACAGTCCAGTCATTAGTGTTGTTGGCTCTTCCATTTGTAAAAACAAAGAATGCTGCACAATTAGAAAAGGATTTCTGCCTGGAGGGGGTGCCCAATAACTAAATCTATGGGAAAATGGCAACAGTAGGAGAGACTACAAGAAAAGAAATTGTTTCTTCAGATCCCATCTTGATTGTGTTCTCTATGAAAATTGTTAGCTGCACAATTTCATCTACTGTTATGATGGACTATACCATTATGCTAAAAAAAAAAAAAAATTAGGCTTTGGCTCAGTTGAATAGAAGTCCTTCGTGGGATTAATCACATGAAGTACAGAATCCCCTTTCTTTTGCTTATAATTATCCAAATAATCCAATCCGATCTTCTGTTGGGAATAAACATGGTTTACGTTGTCTCTAACATAGCAGTTAAAAATAATGTTGCTCTCAATATGGCTTTCAGCAGAATTAAAACCTATAAAGATGTTACTTCTATACAATCTAAATTGTTCTAAAGTTTTTTTTCTTATTGATGATTATAAACTATTTTCCTGACCTCCTTAGTTATGAATAAGGACTAGTGTTTGCTAACATTTTTAGAGAATGGGAAGGTTTTTTTTTTTTCCCCCAGACACATTTTTTAAACTAGGAGATCATTTGAGAAAAATTTAATTTTAAATATGCTAGTTTTAGTTTCATATGTTAAAAAAAGTTAATAAATCAAATCTTCCTGCTACCTCTTCGAATTCTGTGTTATCCTATTCAAAGCACACAAGTTCCCTAAACAACAGGAAACCCAAAATGTATGCAGGACTATTCAGTTAAGATTGGTAGGCTAAACAGAAAAATCAAATCTAGGTGCCTGTATGAATATATGTAAGTGTATGTCTGTACTTGAGGAAAGGATATATGGAAAATAAGGGAGAGAGTGACAGAGAAATGAAAAAGAGATTTTTAGAACTGCTTTTATTCTAAACTGGATCTATGCTTAACTAGCCACATTATTAATAATCTCAGAATCTAAAGCACGTTCTAACTAATTAACGTGTACATACCATATTTTTATCAAAAGTAAGCAGTTCTTAAGGTTTTATTTAGCTATGCATTTATTGGTAGCTTAAACCAAGTCGAATGTCTCAAAAAATTTTCCATACTTAAAAAACTCAAAGTCTTATTTTGTATCATCTCAAAATTCACCACGAACACTCAATTTCTTAATCGAGTACTTGTTTTTCTGGGGAGTCTAGGTTTATATTCGTAAAGCTTTCTTCCAAATGGAAATCTAATAACAATTTTATTACATATTGACACATTTTCACAATTATATACAAAAAGAAAAGCATTTATTAGAATCATTTTAGATAAAAATGCTAAAAAAAAATCCTTGACACACAAATAATTAAAAGCTATAATAACTGAATTATATAGGGACACACCTCAATTGTTAATTTAGGATTATTATTGTCTTTTCTATACAATAGGTTCTTTTTTTTTTTAACACACAATTCATAGCATGATGAATCATAGGTCTCAAGCTACATTCCTACACATTCAACTGACATACCTAGAACTGGTCTCCTTTTAAGTGAATCTTTTTAAAAGCATTCAGATGCCTAAAAAAAAAGAATACTATAATTTCATTTATATTTTATTTTCAGTCGGATGGCCATTATAATGATCACTTACCTAACTTGTAAAGATATTCAGGTAAGCATATTTTATTGTGCCCTCCTTTTATTTCTGTGCTTCTATATCCAACCATTGTTTCCATATTTTACTTTAGAAGTTATTTTATCCAGTTCAATGTCAAACGATATTATACTTTAAAACGAATCTATTCCAGAAAATATAGTATAAAATACTGGATTCCATCCATGGCTCCCAGAAGCATTAAAACGTTACAAGAGTACACCAATGACAGCTTAATCACTTAAAGGCTTTTTGCATTAACACTGTTCCCGCCCCCCCCCCCCAACACACACAATTTGAGAAGTAATACCCAGGCATGATTTAATAGGAGGTTAGCTGTTAAATACAGCTAAATAAAATATTTTTTTGTAATACCAAAATCAAGTTTAGTGTCTAATGAATATTCCTTGCACTTTTTGAAATACTACTGCACATCCATGAAGGTTGATTTCTTCTACTTACTTCCTTCCTATACATGTATTAAAAAAAAATAAGTCTGGTAATTAACAGGCACAGTTTGATAGCCTCTTGTATTGTTATGATTTTAAGTAGAAGATCCATGGATAAAACATAATTGAAAGGTGGGCCTATTAATCTAGGGAATAACCTCCACAAACCAAATAGGAATGAATCATTTTTAAGTCTCCACCTCATTTATAGCTTTACATTCCTAAGAAAAAGGAAGAAAAAAAAAGTGAGAAACTAAAGGTGACCTTATTTAGACATATTAGTCAAGGCAGCCTTCGCTGTTTTTAAGCAAGCAAACATGATTGTGTCTCTACTTTGTCCATCCACTTTTCCAGTGTATAAATTGGATGATGACTTGGACAATTCTCTCTTCATTAGTGAACGGTAGAAAGAAAATATAGAGGTGTTTTTTTTTCTTTTTTAAACTCTGCAGTGTCTTGTAGCCAGATTCCAAAGCGTCAAGGAAAGATATATATATATATTTTTTTGCTAGACAAGCTGTCGTAATTGAAATGAAGTCTAATCAGACTCATTACTGTTTTCAGCAATTTGCACCACCAAAGATGCTTATTAGGTAACTGTGTTTAATAAACCACTCTTTAGAAAAATACCAGTAATGAGCTCTTAACAGCCAATCTTTAGCGTGAATGTAATGTGAAAAGTGTTCCTAGCGCTGAATAGATTTTCACATTTAGTAGTGTCATAATTAAGCTCCATGAATTGGTTGCTGTGATATTAGATTTATTGCAATAATCTTATTTTTTTTTATTTTAAATATATTTGAAAATACAGTCATCTTCTATTAGAGTTGGATTATATTCATTCTACAGCAAATTTTAGGTTAGTGCCAAGCTGGTCAAGAGTTTTCATCTGAATATTTGTGAGCAAATGATAACCAAGGATTTTATAACTGATGCTAGTTATCAGGCTTGTAGTCAGCTTCCCCACACCTCAGAATACAAGAAAAAAAGTCTTCTTGTCATCTGATTATATATGAAAAGTTATTCCAGCTATAAATATATTATGATTATTAAGTTAAAACAGAAAAAAAAGAGACATTTTGAAATGAATATTTGAAGAAATACTGCCCTTTCATAATAGCAGATATAAATAGCATTATATTGCTTAATTAGATATTGTTATTAAAGATGTGACTACTACTTTCCCTCTTGATATATGCACACTCCTTTTTTTTTTTATGTAGCACCATTTACTAAGCTGTTAACACTAAAGGACAGTATTGCAAATATTTATTATTTATATGTTCTAAGGGTGGTCATGAAAGTTAGCTGGGCTTCTTATTGGTACGGGCCAAAAAAAAAAAAAGTTACACACCTCTGAGCAAGGGAGCTATCTCCATGCAAAATGATCCATGTGCCAAAACAAGTATATATCTATAGAATCCATCAATAGAATATATCTTGAAGCATATCTATATCTATGTGTCTATCTACAATGATTACATAGAAAAAATTAAAAACTTTTCGAGAACATCAAAATAAGGCATAGGAAGCACTTGAACTTGGAATCATGTTTTATGTTTCACGTGATAACTATCTTTTGCACACTAAAAAACCACCCAAAAGATGGCATAATAGGCTTTGAAATGAGATTTGTGACATTCTTAAATAGGTCCATGAAAATAATACATGAAGTACAAAAAATAACAGGAAAACAAGCATTTATACCCATTTGTAATAAAATGTTAAGACGGATTCTGTTAATGATTCCTCTCTCAATACACTTTCTATTTCTTTTAACCATGAGCTTCAAGACTCCTAATTAGACCCAATAAGCCCCCATAACTGTTTTCAGCTTTTTGAATCAATAGGGCTATGAGAACTGAGACTGTCAAATTAATGGCTTGTTTCATCTGATTTTGTGGAATGCACTTCTTTGCATTAGAAAGTAGAGAAGAAACCAAACTCATTCCCTTGTGGATTCTTGTAGCTCTTGGATCAAAATATCTTTCTGTTTAAGTCTTGACTGAATTCGTATTCAGAACCACAAAAGAAAAAGTGAGTGCATAAAATGACTGGAAAACCTATATTCTACATCTTTAAGTGACTCACAGCTAGGCTATTAAAAAAACAACAACAAAAAAAAAACCAAAAAACAACTAACAGGGTCCCCTTCAATGCCTTTGGAGTACCTTCTCATATTCATGAATAATTTAATTTCTGAATCATATCATTTATGAATGTTTTATAATAGAGAATGCATGTTATGTACCTTTGATTTTATTACAAAAGCTAAGAAACTTCAAGAGCCTCGGTGGTGCAGTGGTTAAGAGCTTAGCTGCTAACCTAAAGGTCAGCAGTTTGAATCCACCAGGCACTCCTTTGAAACCCTATGGGGCAGTTCCAAGATGTCAATTTATTATAATAAATAATAACGGTAATAATGATGACAACAAAAAATCATTCTTTCCGTGAGTTTTCAAAATAACTTTCCATGATGATGTAGCTTACATTTTAATTATTAATTTTAACTAGGAATTGAGTACCTAGTTAATAGATATTTCACCTGGATCTAATCACTTGAGTTATAGAAGATTGCAGAATTCGCCTTGGTCTTCATTTCTAACTTGAGAAACATAAGCTAGGGAGGATGGATATACATACAGATATTAGTACAGAGAGCAAAGGACACACAAATACATATTATCATGTAAATACAAGGTATGGGTCAAAAGGGCATAATACAATGGTAGTGGTATAAGGGAGACTTGTGTTAATCAGGCAAGACTTTTTGAACAATGTGGATTAATACTTCTGCTTTTGGCTACACCATCTGTCATGGACTGAATTGTGTCCCCCAAAAATATGTGTCAACTTGGTTAAGCCATGATTCCCAGTATTACGTGGTTGTCCTCCATTTTGTGACTGTAATTTTATGTTAAAGAAGATTACGATGGGATTGTAACACACTTACTGAGGTCACATTCTTTATTCAATGTAAAGGGAACTTCCCTGGGGTATGGCCTTCACCACCTTTTAACTTACAAGCCATAAAAAAAAAAAAAAAAAACGGAAGCCAGCTTTTGTAATAAAATCAAATGTACCGCCAAGAAAGAAGCACCGGGAGTAAAGCATGTCCTTTGGACCCGTGGAAACCCTGGTGGCAAATTGGTTAAGTGCTACGGCTGCTAACGAAAAGGTAGGCAGCTCAAATCCAGAAGGCGCTCTTTGGAAACTTTATGGGGCAGTTCTACTCTGTCCTATAGGGTCACTATGAGTCAAAATCGACTCTATGGCAGTGGGTTTGGTTTTTGGGTTTGGACCCCTGGTTGCTGCACAGAAAAGCTCCTAGTCCAGGGAAGATTGAGGACAAAGACCTTCCTCCAGAGCCAATAGAGAGAGAAAGCCTTCCCCTGGAGCTGATGCCCTGAATTTGGACTTCTAGCCTACTAGATTATGAGAATATAAATTTCTCTTTGTCAAAGCCATCCACTTGTGGTATTTCTGTTAGAGCAGCACTAGATGACTAAGACACCATCTCTCTGAAGATGCACAGAAGTCATACACTTATTCTTGCAAATAATTTTCAAAAAGCATTAGGACTAATTCTTAAAAATTTCAAGGACCAACAATATCTAGTACCTGATTTACCAATCTTACCCTCTACTCAATTTCATCATTTGCATATTCCTAAACTATAAAAGCTTACAGCAAATAGCCTTCCATGTATTTTCTTAAAACATACACACATCCGCTCACATGCACATACAAACAAGAAGGAAACCTAAAAGAAATAAATTTATTTTACTTAGGTTGCACATTATTTCAGGCTTACTTTTTTCCCTCCCCTTTTGGCCCAGGCTTGTGAATCTTTGAATCTTGATAACTTTTATCATCACTAGAAAAAAAAAACAAATAAGACTAGTTGGCTAAACTGTTTAAAATAATGACATCCATGCTTTAATAACTACTACTTGAGAGAATCTTCCCTAAGAGCTAGGGATTATGGATCCCTGACCCTATGGAGCTAAATGTCTATCAGGGGACAAACATATTAAGTACAAGTTGGTAGTGAAAAAATAGATTTACTTTTGAAGTGGTGTGGAAATTTAGCAGAGAAAAGATTTAGTCCTAAATCTGCTAGAGAGAGATGGCTTCATAGAGAAGTTAATACTCAGGGTCTATCTAGGAAGTCGAATAGAATTTCACCAATTAGAGTAGAGGGAGATGAGGTTTCTTGTCTAGTAGAAAGCCTGGTCAAAATCACAGATGAAGCCAAGTTCATCTGGCACATTTAGGGGAGCAGGGTAGTCTGGTATGGTTAGAGGGTCGGAGCGGGGTATATGTCTATGCATAGGGTGGGAGAGAGGTAGAGATAAAGCCTGAATGAATTGCAAAGGTACTTGAATGTTTGGACTTTATCCTACTGTGTTACCCTAAAGTGTCTTGATACATTCTTTAGAAATACGCCAATGGTAAAAAATATATAAAACAGATTAGAGGGAAAAAGGACTAGAAGCAGAGTGTGAACATGAACAATAAACCCACTGCCATCGAGTTGATTCCAACTCATAGCGACCCTATAGGCCGGAGTAGAACTGTCCCTTAGGGTTTCCAAGACTGCAAATCTTTGCTGAAGCAGACTGCCATATCTTTCTCCCATGCAGTGGGTGATGGGTTTGAACATCCAACCTTTTGGTAAGCAGCCAAGCACTTTAACCACTATGTAACCAGGGCTCCTACATGAACAATACCCATTGCCACTGAGTCGATTCCGACTCATAGTGACCCTATAGAGAGAGTAGACCTGTCCCATAGGGTTTCCAAGAAGTGACTGGTGGATTCGAACTGCTGACCTTTTGGTTAGTGATTGATGTCTTAACCACTATACCACCAGGGCTCTGCAAGAACAGGAAGAAAAAAATCTGAGATTTTAGAGGTAGAGTCAAAAAGATGAGCTGACCAATTAGGTTAGGAAGAATGAAGGAAAGGAAAGTGAACATTCACAGGGCATCATAATAAAAATAAAAATACTCATGAAATATCTGTCAAACAATTAATAAAAAGATTGTGGTACACATTACATTTAATTCTCCAAAAACCTTGTGAAGAATTGTTTCTCCTTTTATTTCCAATGGAACAGTTTCCATGAATCTAAGGAACTTTCTCAAGGCTACCCTGGAGCCAAAAAATTGTAACCTGGATCATGTGATGACACGAAATTTCTATATTCTGCCTCTCCTTGGAGAACTACTCCAAGGATTCTACCTTATATAGTGCTGGAAATATGCGAGGGAGGTCAAAGCTGTACAAGGAGATTTGGGAATCTTGAGCATATGGGAAATAGAAGAAACTATGGCAATGGATGACACTGCAGAGAGAAAGTATGTAGAATAAGACATGAACAGAACTCTTGAGTTAAACCAATGTTTAAGGAGTAGGCCAAGGCAACTGGAAGGACAATATACACAGTAGAAAGAGAGACAAACAAACCAAAAACCAGGGAAAGGGAGAGATTATGCTGTTGCAAAAGACAAGTGAGGGAGGAATTTCAAAGACAGAGTGTTTAATTGTAGCCCATGCATCAGAGAAGTTGAACAGGAATAGGAGAGAAAATAGACAATTAGGAGGCTATAGATGATCTCTGAGAGAGCTGTAGCAATGGAGTGGTGGGGTCAGAAGCCATGGTGAGTGTGTTATGGAGGAAATGGGATATAAGAAAGTGAGATGGCAAGCACAGAAAGAATTTTCTTCTTGGATAAACATCTTAAGAGTGACAAACATCAGGTAAGGAGCAAGGAAGAATGGAGGCGAGGGATTTTTTAATTTTTAAAGGGATATTCGGAGAACCTGATCATTACTTTAGCAAAGGACGGCCAAAGGCCAAATCCAGCCTGCCATCTTTTTTTGTAAATAAAGTTGTTTTGGAATACAACCACACCCATTTGTTTACGTATTGCCTGTGGCTGCTTTGAGCTACAGGCAGAGCTGAGTAGCTGTGCTAGAAAACACATTGCCCACAAAGACTAAAGTACTATCTATCTGGCCCTTTCAAAGAAGAGTCTCCCTAAGCTGGGGCAAACAAAGACAATTAACAGTGACAACATAATTAATAATTAATTATAGTTTATATAATATAATTACCATATAATTGTCGAAGAAGAATATTGAATATACCACGGACTGCCAAAAGAATGAACAAATCTGTCTTGGAAGAAGTACAACCAGAATGCTTCTTAGAAACTAGGATGGCGAGACTATGTCTTACATACTTTGGACATGTTATCAGGAGGAATCAGTCCCTGGAGAAGGACATCATGCTTGGTAAAGTATAAAAAAAAAAGAGGAAGACCCTCAAACGAGATGGATTGACACAGTGGCTGCAACAATGGGCTTAAGCATAACAAAGATTGTGAGCATGGTGCAGGACCCGGCAGTGTTTCTTTCTGTAGTATATAGGGTTGCTGTGAGTTGGAACCAACTCGATGGCACCTAACAACAACTGTATAATTACCAATTATATATATTCTTGGAGAACAGAGGTATGGTGCCCAGTTCCAAAAGGAAGGAAGTATAACCAAGAAGTAAGATTCTAGCCCTCTCTGTATTTTCTGGGTCCCTTTGGAGCTCTAGTGGCACAATGGTTAAGAGACATGGCTGCTAACCAAAAGGTCAGCAATTGGAATCCACCAACCACTCCTTGGAAGCCCTACGGGGCAGTTCTACTCTGTCTATAGGGTCACTATGAGTCGGAATCGACTTGATGGCAACAGGTTTGGCTCTTTTTTTGGATACTAACTTCTAACCATAAAATATCAATAGACATTTTAGGTAAGAGTCTACCAACTGGTACATGCCTTATACAAAGGACAAAGCGTCACAGAAGAAAACTTTCATAACGTAGAATTTGTGGTAGGAGGTAATGCCTACATTAAAAGCATTTGTTGAAAGAACAAAATAGAAAATAGTCTTTATTTTAGATATCTTACCAAAATCCTTTTTCATACAGTTCACAATATCTTATCCACTCATCTTACCACAAAAAAATTACCTTAAAAGTCATCATTTATTAAAATAAGTGCATTTACTTCTTAATTGTCAACTTGGCTGAAATGTCAGGAATGTCATAGTCTGACTAAGGTGGATTTGAATTTGGGCATATATTTGAATTACTCCAGGTTTGAATCTCTATACTTCTAATTACTAGTCTTATGATCGTCAGCAAATTATTCAGCCTTTCTGAGCATCAGTATCCCTACCTGCAAAATGGGAATAATAACTTCCTTGAAGGGTTATTCTGGGGATTAAATGAGATGGTATAAGGAAAGAAAGGTGTAAAAATGGCATGGGGTGGCATCTGACCTCCTCCTCTAACTTCACAAGGAGGAAGGAGAATCAACAACTCAAAGTTGATTTCTATGAGGCGGAGGTCAGACGTGCCTCCTCTCCCTGCCGTCTTTACCATTTCTAACACCAGCCATTCCTCCCATGGCACTCGCTACTTCTCTGCTGAGTTCAATAATTTGAATGATTATGAGGTTTATTAGGGAAGTAACAGGTTACAATTCAGGTTCAGGAACACGCAGTATACAGTTTTTCGATCAGGACAGCCTCTTCTCAGCCGTGCCCACAGACATGCCTCTGTACATTCCCTTGGCCTCTGTTCTGCTTGGGCAAGCATTACAAATCTCTTTTTTATTTACTTTTTATTGTACTTTAGATGAAGGTTTACAGAACAAACTAGTTTCTCATTAAACAGTGCACACATTGTTTTATGACATTGGTTAACAACCCCACGACATGTCAACACTCTCCCTTCTCGACCTTGGGTTCTCCATTACCAGCTTTCCTGTCCCCTCCTGCCTTCTAGTCCTTGCCCCTGGGCTGGTGTGCCCCGTTAGTCTTGTTCTGTTTTATGGGCCTGTCTAATCTTTGGCTGAAGGGTGAACCTCGGGAGTGACGTCATTATTGAGCTAAAAGCGTGTCTGGGGGTCATACTTTTGGGGATTCTCCAGTCTCTGTCAGCCCAGAAATTCTGGTCCTTTTTCTTTTTTTGGGAGGGAGGAGAATTTTGTCCTACATTTTTCTCCAGCTCTGTCCAGGACCTTCTATTGTGATCCCTGTCAGAGTAGTCAGTGGTGCTAGCTGGGGACCATCTAGTTGTACTGGACTCAGTCTGGTGGAGGCCATGGTAGATGCGGCCCATTAGTCCTTTGGACTAATCTTTCCATTTACAAAGCTCTTTTAGCTCTGCCGGTAAGTGCCCTGAGGGACCCACTCTACCAGTAAGCCTCAGCCTGAAGGTGCTCAGCTTTAGCTCCCAGGGTCAGCAAACCTAGCTCCACCAAGTGCCCAGAGGCACCCTATTCTACCAGCAAGCCTTCTGCCTAAAGGCACTCAGCTTTCTTGCTCTGTGGGCTGGAAAGCCCACTGCGCAGTCTCTTGCTGGTCTCTCCTGCTGCCAATTTTCTGCTGCTGCTTCTTCTCATCTTCAATGTTACAGCTGTCTCTCTCAGTCTTCTGGTTCCAGGAGCTTCTTAGTACAAGGATCCCAGGTCCAAAGGACTTGCTCCATTTCCTGGTTCATCTCCTTTGGTGATGGTGAGATCCTCTCTTTCCTCCTCTGGGATAGCTCATTTTAAGCACAGTGGAATGGCAAAACTGACCAATCCCCCTTGGTGGGCCACAATTACCTTATTTGCATAGTTCCACCCAGTCGCTTGGGTGGGAGTTACACGACCATGGTGATAAAGGCCATTTAAACGTGATCCACCACACTGCAAAAGGAATTACCACATTATGTTACTCTCTAGGAACTACCACTGCCAGAAGGAGGTTTTTCTTTGATGTTCTAGGGGACAGAGCTAAAGTGAAATAATCAGGGGGGAAGTTGCAGGTAGGGAGATTACAGAAGCATAATGTGAAACACCTTCTGACCCCTCCCCTACTAATTTATGATAAGCATAATGTGAAACACCCTCTGAGCCCTCTCCTACTAATTTATGATAAGCATATGCCTATGAGGAAGACAAGTACAAGGAAGACCAGTTAATACATTATTCAAATATACGCACCAACCACTAGGACCAAAGATGAAGAAATAGAAGATTTTTATCAGCTGCTGCAGTCTGAAATTGATCGAACATGCAATCAAGATGCATTGATAATTACTGGTGATTGGAATGCAAAAGTTGGAAACAAAGAAGAAGGATCAGTAGTTGGAAAATATGGCCTTGGGGATAGAAACAATGCCAGAGATCAAATGATAGAATTTTGCAAGACCAATGACTTCTTCATTGCAAATACTTTCTTTCACCAACATAAACAGCGACTATTTTTTATACACATGGACCTCACCAGATGGAACACACAGAAATCAAACTGACTACATCTGTGGAAAGAGACAACAGAAGAGCTCAATATCATCAGTCAGAATAAGGCCAGTGGCCGACTGTGAAACAGACCATATGCAATTTCAAGCTGAACCTGAAGAAAATCAGAGCAAGTCCACGAAAGCCAAAATATAACCTTGAGTATATCCCACCTGAATTTAGAGACCATCTGAAGAATAAATTTAATGTATTGAACACTAGTGACTGAAGACCGGACGGGTTGTGAAATGACATCAAGGACATCATCCATAAAGAAAGCTAGAGGTCATTGAAAAGACAGGAAAGAAAGAAAAGACCAAGATGGCTGTCAGAGGAGACTCTGAAACTTGCTCTTAAGCATCGAGCAGCTAAAGCAAAAGGAAGAATTGATGAAGTAAAAGAACTGAACAGAAGATTTCAAAGGGCCTCTCGAGAAGACAAAGTAAGGTATTATAATGACATGTGCAAAGAGTTGGAGATGGAAAACCAAAAGGGAGAACACGCTCGGCGTTTCTCAAGCTGAAAGAACTGAAGAAAAAATTCAAGCCTTGAGTTGCAATAGTGAAGGATTCTATGGGGAAAATATTAAATGACAAAGGAAGCGTCAAAAGAAGATGGAAGGAATACACAGAGTCATTATACCAAAAATAATTAGTCGATGTTCAACCATTTCAAGAGGTAGCATATGATCATGAACCGATGGTACCGAGGGAAGAAGTCCAAGCTGCTCTGAAGGCATTGGTGAAAACCGAGGATCCAGGAATTGATGAAATATCAATTGAGATGTTTCAGCAAACAGATGCAGCGCTGGAGGTGCTCACTCATCTACGCCAAGAAATATGGAAGACAGCTTCCTTGCGAACTGACTGGAAGAGATCCATATTTATGCCTATTCCCAAGAAAGGTGATCCAACCGAACGTGGAAATTATAGAACAATATCATTAATATCACACACAAACAAAATTTTGCTGAAGATCATTCAAAAATGGCTGCAGCATTATATCAACAGGGAACTGCCAGAAATTCAGGCCGGTTTCAGAAAAGGACGCAGAACCAGGGACATCATCGCTGATGTCAGATGGATTCTGGCTGAAAGCAGAGAATACCGGAACGATGTTTACCTGTGTTTTATTGACTATGCAAAGGCATTCAACTGTGTGGGTCATAACAAATTATGGATAACATTGCGAAGAATGGGAATTCCAGAACACTTAATTATGCTCATGAGGAACCTTTACATAGATCAAGAGGCAGTTGTTCGGACAGAACAAGGGGATACTGATTGGTTTAAAGTCAGGAAAGGTGTTCATCAGGGTTATATTCTTTCACCATACCTATTCAATCTGTATGCTGAACAAATAATCCGAGAAGCTGGACTATAGGAAGAAGAAAGGGCCATCAGGACTGGAGGAAGACTCATTAACAACCTGCATTATGCAGATGACACAACCTTGCTTGCTGAAAGTGAAAAGGACTTGAAGCACTTACTAATAAAGATCAAAGACCACAGCCTTCAGTATGGATTGCACCTCAACATAAAGAAAACAAAAATCCTCACAACTGGACCAATGAGCAACATCAGGATAAACGGAGAAAAGATTGAAGTTGTCAAGGATTGCATTTTACTTGGATCCACAATCAACAGCCATGGAAGCAGAGCCAGGAAATCAAAAGATGCATTGCATTGGGTAAATCTGCTGCAAAGGACCTCTTTAAAGTGTTGAAGAGCAAAGACGTCACCTTGAAGACTAAGGCACGCCTGACCCAAGCAATGGTATTTTCAGTCACATCATATGCACATGAAAGCTGGACAATGAATAAGGAAGACTGAAGAAGAATTGACGCCTACGAATTGTGGTGTTGTTGAAGAATGTTGAATATACCATGGACTGACAAAAGAACAAACAAATCTGTCTTGAAGAAGTACAACCAGAATGCTCCTTAGAAGCAAGGATGGCAAGACTGCATCTTACATACTTTGGACATGTCAGGAGGGATCAGTCTCTGGAGAAGGACATCATGCTTGGCAACATACAGGGTCAGCCGAAAAGAGGAAGACCCTCAATGAGGTGGATTGACACAGTGGCTGCAACAATGAGCTCAAGGATAGCAACAATTGTTAAGGATGGCACAGGACCGGGCAGTGTTTTGTTTTGTTGTGCATAGGGTCACTATGAGTCAGAGCCGACTAGGGCACCTAACAACGACAACACAACAAACTTAAGATCTTTTCTCAGGCCTGCCAATACCTTATTGTGGTATTATTAGTAAAAATAATTCTACCAAACAACTGGAGTTATTAAGTTCTCGACATTTGGATGTGGTTAAAGAGAATAATAATAATAGCTAACATTTTATTTCACTTACTATGGGCCAGGCACTGTTCTAAGTGGGTTTTATGTATATATATGTATATATGCATGTTTTTATTTTTTGGCTTACTTAAAAAATAGAAAAAGTATTTTCCCTGGTTTTAAAATACAAGCTCATTATTAAAAAATATGGAAATACAGGAGCATAAATAAAAGTGGCCATTATCAATCATCATGTGATGACCTCCATTAAAGTTTTTCCCTTAAATATTTGTGTTGGATTTTTCACATGTATTTCTATTTCGTATATTGTTGACAGCATATTGTACATACTAACATTAAAAAAAGTATTTTTCTTCAACTTTCTTATCCCTTATGCCTTTGTATATGATGCTTTCTATTTTGTCTTGTAATGCCCTCCCCCACCCCACCCCATTCTTTCCTTCCTGGGTCAATAGCACTGTGTCTATTTGGCTTTCCCACTAGACTGTGAGGCCCTTGAAGTCAGTTATCTTTTTCTTCAAGGCTCAGTTCTTAGCATTTGGATGTGTATGTGTACATTAAAATTGTATACACTTATAATGCTGAAGCTACAGTGCACATTTTTCCAACAAAATGATTGGTGGTATGACTGTTGTATTGCATAGCATTCAGTGATTAGAATGATATATGAATACCAGTTACACATAGTAATGCAATAGAATATTTGGGAACTTAAGATGAAATGTATAACTCTCTTAGGGTAAATTCATAGTAAAAAATCATGGCACTTACCCTGTTGTACCAAAATTATTTGTTTATGTGTTAGTCTCTTTCACTAGACTAAGACTGTCTTATTCACTTTCATGTTCCCAGACCTTGCACTGTACTTTGCAAGAGTATACACTCAATAAACAAGAAAGGAAGACGAAAATAAGCAAAATGTCAAACTAATGATAATGTGCCCTAATAAATTTTCATGAAACACAGAGAAGTCACCATATATATATAAGATCAGAATCATAGGTATTTTCTGTCAGTACCTACCATGTGTACGCTTAGTTTCAAATGCACTTTTTAAGTAATACAATGGAGCCCTTACAAATAACACACAAAACAAGATTTCATTAGAATATATTATGGGTGCTACTGAATGAGACTCTCATATAACAAGACCACTGAAAAAGACATTAAGGCCTTTGAATTTTTAAAGCCCATATATTCAAATACTATGTTTAAAATTTTGAGTAACCAAATATCAGAAACAAATATTATAAATATGATTTTTAAATTGCTTATAGTTGAAATCACATGACTTGCATTCTATTTGTAAAACTCTGGTAACAGAGTTTATGCCATGACTGTTCTAAACGATATTTGATAACTTCCTGGTTAGAGGGCACAGATATTTGAGATGTAAGGTTATACTGCGGTAACTTTGGCGGGTTATTTTATGTTGAGAATAACCAGATAGGACATTTCTTAAAAAGGTCTAGACAACTAAAGAGGAGTGGCACAATTTGCATCAGTGGGAGTTACTCCCTAGCATAAACTATAGATAGATAGATAGATAAGGAGATATAGTTTATTTATATTTTGATGTTTTCAGGAAAAGTGTCATGCTAACCTTGTTTTTTAACAAATCTAAACAGGTAGTACACCTTTTCTGATTTTTTTAAAAAAAAAATTGATTGCATTTTAGATGAAAGTTTACAGAGCCAATTTGTTTCTCTTTAAACAATTAATACACATATTGTTTTGTGACATTGGTTGCCAACCCCACAGTGTATCAACACTCTCCCCTTCTCAACCTTGGGTTCCTCATTTCCATTCATCCAGCTTTCCTGTCCCCTCCTACCTTCTATTTCCTTGGGCTGCTGTACCCATTTAGTCTTGTATACATGGTTGAGATACATGTATTATTGTTTGTTTTGTGGGCCTGTCTAATCTTTGGCTGAAGGGTGAACATCAGGAGTGGCTTCAGTACTGAGTTAAAAGGGTGTCGGGGGCCATACTCTCAGAGCCGTTTCCTGATTTTAAACCACACCTTACCGCCCTGTTCTATTCGAACGGCTGTCTCTTGGTCTGTGTACGGGTTCTGCATGAACATGATTAAGTGTTCTTGAATTTCTACTTTTCGCAATGTTATCCAAAATTTGTTATGATACACATAGTTGAATGCCTTTGCTTAGTCAATAAAACACAGGTAAACATCTTTCTGGTGTTCTATGCTTTTAGCCAAGATCCCTCTGACATCAGGATCATGAAAGGTATGTGTCAGGGTTGTATCATTTCACCATACCTCTTCAATCTGTATGCTGGGCAAAAAATCTGAGAAGCTGGACTATATGAAGAAGAACATGGCATCAGGATTGGAGGAAGACTCATTGACAACCTGCGATATGCAGATGATACAATCTTGCTTGCTGAAAGCAAAGAGAACTTGAAGCACTTACTGCTGAAGATCAAAGTCCACAGCCTTCAGTATGGATTATACCTCAACATAAAGAAAAGAAAAATCCTCACAATTGGACCGATAAGCAACATCATGACAAATGGAGAAAAGATTATAGTTGTCAAACATTTCATTTTACTTGGATCCACAATCAACACTCATGGCAGCAGCAGTCGAGAAATCAAACAATATTTTGCATTGGGCAAATCTGCTGCAAAAGACCTCTTTAAAGTGTTAAAAAGCAAAGATGTCTCTTTGAGGACTCAGATGCACCTGACCCAAGCCATGGTATTTTCAATCACCTCATACACATGCAAAAGCTGGACAATGAATATGGAAGACTGAAGAAGAATTGATACCTCTGAATTATGGTGCTGGCAAAGAATATTGAATATACCATGGACTGCCAGAAGAATGAACATATCTGTCTTGAAAGAAGTACAGCAGGAATGCTTCTTAGAAGCGAGGATGGCGAGGCTTTATCTTATGTACTTTGGATGTTATCAGGAGGGACCAGTCCCTGGAGAAGGACACCATTCTTGGTAAAGTAGAGGATGACCGAAAAAGAGGAAGACCTTCAACAAGACGGACTGGCACAGTGGTTGCAACAATGGGCTCAAACATAGCAATGATTGTGAAGATGGTGCAGGACCAGGCCGTGTTTCGTTCTGTTGTACACAGGGTAGCTATGAGTCAGAACCGACTCCACAACACCTAACAACAAAGAGAGTAGTAGATAATCCTAAAATCAGTGCTGTAGCATGCTCCTATAATGATGACATAGTCTCTTAATTGTGGTTGATAATTAGGATCAGTTCTGGGTTGCTTTAAAAGATGACTTGCCCTTTTTACAAGCTTGACTGTTATTATACATTTTCTCTTTTGTATAAGGTCACTTAGCTAAACTACTTGCTGCAATACTACCTCTTTTAAACCACAAACGCCTGCTTCCTGAGGGTGATATTATAATGAAGGTGGTAGGAACAAGCCACTCCACAATGACTTGCATCCAGTAGATATTTGAAGGGATGTGGATACTGATGGTAGATATATTCCCCCACATTTTTCCACAGGCAATACTAGGGATGTATGTAAAACTTGCATCCAGAGGAAAATAAGCTACATTAAATAAAATTTCCCAAGTAAAGCAGAGAAGAGATTAAAAAACAAACAAAAAAGGTACTAGAAATAAAACAAAGAATTATTAGTTATAAATAAGAAGGAAAAACTGACCATCATCTATTGATTCTACCAACATGTATTTATTGAAGGCCTACTTTGTGCCATGCAGGGTTCACTATTTGCTAACAAAACCAAGAAAATTTAAAGTAAAAGAGGAAACATAATCAATGTGTAGCAATTACAAACTCAAAACTGGCCAATTATGGAAATATGGTTTGGTTCTCTGGGAGTTGGAAAGAAAACATGTATTCTCCACCTTCATCTCCTAAATAGGTTATGTTCTTTCTGGCGTTTTCAAATCTTTCCTCACAAATCTTATTCTGAAAGTTTTTAACTTTGCCCAATAAATTAAACTACAGTATTATCTCCTGTGATAAAAAAAAAAAAGGGGGAAATCAAACTGGAGAAAACATCCTTAGTGCTGACTTCTGGCATCTAAGATTTAATGGTAAGGCATGTCATCTTAGAGCCTCTCACTCAGAAGAGATAATGCATGTGAAGATAGACAAAATTGTAGGTTCAGTCATATCAAAATGTGATTTATGCCAAAATAGATCTGGGGGTGTCAACAATTGCAAAATAAATGACAAATTTTAAACTCCTCAAAAGAGGAGTGGATTCAGTAATTATTTATCTTTTTATTTTTCTACTAGAATGTGCACAAGCACAGAAAGCTTTCAAATTTTCGTTTTTCTATGAGCAAGCCTCGGGAAGCTAATAAAATGCTTTAACTCTACAGACCAACATATATCTTAGTGTTTTTACCCTCCCAGCATACTTATGGCATGATATGACTTTTGCCATTAAAAAAAAAAAAAATGAAATCGAAGTGCCACCGACAGGGTTTCAAGTAAGCAAAGCATCAACAGAAAACACAGTGTCTCAGTGTGCTGGGAGCTCCAACAGACAGTCATCTGCAAATGGACAACTTTAATTCGATTCCTGGCACCATTGGCTGTGCTGAGAATTCTCCTATCTCTTCACACCAGGGGTTTGCTCTTTTAAGCATTGCTCCCTGAAGGGAAGGAAAAACTAGAGAGAGAGAGGATTTCCAATGACCCTGCACAGATGAATGGATATCTCAATGGTGAATATTGGTTCAGCTTTGAAACAGGGAATCCTGCAGTGGTCTTGCTTCTCCAACCCTTCTTTGCTACTGCGAGTGATACTGAAGACTTGTGTGAGCAGGGATCTTTAAAAGATCAAGACAGAGAATAATAAAGTAAAAAGACAAGCAGAATAAAAGACAAATTGCTTTTTAAAAATTAATGACACTTTAAATGTTTGGGAAATTCAATTCTCGATGGACGAGTAAGAGAGTATTATTAACTCTTGTGTTAGTGGGACTTACATTTAAAACTTGAGGCTCTCAAAGGTAAATTCCAAAACACTAATTGCTCAGAGAGTCAATTAGTAATGTGGTGTCGGACAGATCCTGAAGAACGAACAATTAAATACTGAACTGAGCAATAAGCATTTCAAATCCTTTTATTCTTTCCCCTGCCAGTATTATAATGAAAGAAGCATACACAGACTCAAGTGAAAGGAAGAAATATCAATTCTATTTTGTTTGGAAGATGAGCATTTTGGTTACTAATCCTATAACTGGGTAGATGCAAAAATTCTGCCTGAGTAACTGTAGAACATGCATTTATTTTCACATGCTTTACGGTTCGTTTTCATTCAGCTCTCAATCAATCAATTATGCTGTGACATGATATAATTTTCTAATCATACTAATATTCATGCTTTTATCACTATCAAACCTAGAGCACGTACATTTCAATGAGACAGAAGTCTAATTATTTAAATATGCTACAGCATATTACATCTAGAAGGCTGTTTCCTTTATGAGTTTTTCTCCCTCAAAAAAAAAAAAAAAAAAAAAAAACCAACTAATTTAATTGCAAAGAGAAAAGTCTATTAAACGGCATTATACCCCTCCAGTAAGCAAACGTGGTTTTTTGCAGATCCCAATAAGTGCAGAATTTTTATGGATCATCATTTAAAACTAATGTTTTATGCTTTGGTTTATGTTTGTTACTAAGAATAGCAAAATAGCATTTATGGCACAAAAAGAAATAGTCATGAAAAAGATGGAAATAAAGTATTCTTATTTTTTTTTTCAATGCTCCTGACCTGAGAAAAATTATTATAGGGACTAACTAGGAATTGCTTTATATCCCTAAAATGTGATCAAGTGTTATCTCCTGTGACTGGTTTAGTTATCAAATTCTTTTTTCTACACTGAAAAAATTTTTCATACTTAAAAAAAAAAGCATTTTTATTTAATCATTTTAATGTTATCGTGACAACTGCCAATGAAAAGTTTATAATTTTTAAGCAAGAATGTTTCCCTGATGCATATATTGCAATCTCTAATTACAGGCTGTATTGTGAATATTACGTTAAAGGCAAGTAAATCTTCTAATTAGCATAGGTTATACATGGCAAACACACACATGTTCCCTCAGGTCTTTACAAGGAAAAAATTCAGACTCAGGTGCCACAATTATCACTTTTTACAGTGCTCTGAGGCCAACAGTCCACTCAAACCATGGAATTAGCTCCTCAGATACATTTTCCTTAACACAGTATGTTTTGATGTACATTTTCAAGACAGTCCAGGAAATTCCATTACTCTCTTCAGTGGGGAGTTGAGCACAGACACAGTGAAAGGAAATAGAAAACAGTTACACCACAAACAAAAAGAAATACAAAGGGCTTTATTTTTCAAATACAAAATAAACAATTTTTCAACCAATAAACTTGTCTCTTCTCAATTTCTCAGGGCAGACTAAAAGCCATTAAGGATTCCTTCTATACTTTTTCCAACCATTTTATTGCTGTTGACCTGACATTATTCTAAAATTTTAAGTTTTTATAAGCATAAATAGAAATATACATAGATATTTTATGCATATAGTAGCTTAGCTGATAAGTGTTTCTGATAGCTATTATTGCTATTATTATTATTACTAGTCTCTAGGTGCTGTCCCAGGGCCACAATGATTACTCAGTGAAAAAAAGCAACTTCATGTGATGTTACTTGTTTACACAAAGTGTTTCCTGCAGAAGAACCATATGACCTTTCTATTCACTTTTAAAATAAAAAGCTTTTGGAGGAAATTTCCACGTGCTTTAGGATTAACGTATCAGTATAAAATCATAAACTGATGTTTCATATCAAAAAATTACTATGTTTAATTAAGTTAGCAGATAAAGAACATATTAAACTGGAAAATTTCACAACATTGAACTAAGGTACATTTTTATGGCTGTGTAACTATGAATGAACTAAGAATGTAAGAATTAGAAGATGTAATCTATTCTTAACCATTCAGGAGTATCTCCCTTGGTACCATTGGCCATGCTGATTTTCTTTCACCAACACACCCTTGCACCCTGCCACCATACTTTTCCTACATTTCTACTCTTAGTTTTCCATTGTTTTTATTTATACATTTCAGCTTAGGAAATAAATTCTCATTTGAAACAACTGATTTTAAATATATTTTTACACTTTTAAGAGTTGTATGTACTTAAAAAGCAATTTGATTCATTTCTCTGGAAATGGAGTTCCTTATTTGAAGAGTATCTCCCTTCAGTCTCTGAGCTCGTTAATAAATAAAGACCTATTGACTTAAAAAAAAACCCAACTGTTTTGCTTCTAATGCTATGTCTCTGAACTATATTTAGCTATACAAAAGACAGGAGCAGAACAGAAGAGTCTTCTTATGCTAAAGACAAAAATCCAAAAGAAGATCTGTCAACAAGTACTTGATCAAATGTTTAGAATAAAACTGGTACATATGTGTTCTGGCCCTTTGAACCTTAACCCAGTGCCGTCGAGTCGATTCCGACTCCTAGCGACCAGGGTTTCCTTCGAACCTTAGGTCTCCTAAATAGTGATAAATACCTGGGAGCCCCAAAGAGTCTCTTCCCTGTCCCTTAACAGGCTGCCTGGCATCAAGTGCTCAGCGGGCCGGAAACCCACAGCCAGCCAGGGAGGGACAGCACAGACGAACCATGTTTACTCTGTCAGAGGGAGCTGATTAGGATGACACCAACTCTTAACAACAAACTTGCCAAGCAGGAGTTTACACAGAGGGCTGCATGAAACTTGGAGATTCACCAGTGAAGTTTACAAACTATTTTCTTTCCAGTTGCCATTGTGCTGATTTTGACTCATAGTATATAATAGTGGAGAGTGGGTTACCTTAGCTGCTTATGCAATGCACAGTAATTAAGAGCTCTCTGGAAGTAGATGTCCCTCAAACTTCATTTTGAAAACCTAGAAAGGGTACAATTTAAAGTTATTTAAAGAAATGACAATATTTACAGTAAACTTAGTCATCCTGATTTTTGTATTTGACTTATCTCAGTCTCAGGAAATCCTAAAGGAGAATCTCAGAAATCAATGGATGAACAAAACAGGAAAAGCTCCAATTTTATATTACTGAATAACATGGCTTGAAGGGACTTTTGAGACCATTAGTTCAGCTCCTTCATTTTACTGTTGAGAGGACTGACGACCAGAGGTCTTACAGCTTGGGAACAGCAAAGCCAGGGTTAGAACCTCGGCTTTCTACACCAGTCTAGGGTGCTTTCCGATATACTACCCTGCCTGCCTTACACATTTTTAGAATATTAAAAATGCACATACTGGAACATAATTGTAATGTCAAAGATAGCCTTCCAGAGGAAAAGGAGTCAAGAATCTGATGAGGAAGAAGAATATGGGATTGCAATGGCAGCATATCCCATGGATGGTATCTTAGTCATCTTAGTGCTGCTATAACAGAAATACCACAAGTGGATGGCTTTAACAAAATTTATTTTCTCACAGTCTAGGAGGCTAGAAGTCTAAATTCAGGGTGTCAGCTCCAGGGGAAGGCTTTCTCTGTCAGCTCTGGAGGAATGTCCTTGTCATCAGGCTTCCCCTGGACAAGGAGTTTCTCCATGCAGGAACTCCAGGGTCCAAAGGACACACTCTGCTTCTGTCGTCCCTTTCTTCGTGCTATGAAGTCCCTCAAAAATTCACATCTTTGCTACATGTAAGACGCATTCACCCCATCATATCATAGCAAAAGTCTTAAATCAACTCAAAGTACAAAATCCAAAAATTCCTCTTCATCTGTGAAATCTAGAATACAAGTTATCTGCTTCTGAAGTACAATGGCAAAGCAGGCACAAGCTAGACTTTTCCATTACAAATGGGAGGAACTGGAGGGAAAGAAGGGATAACAGGCACAATGCAAATTAGCAGAGCATGTTACATTAGCCCTCAAGGCTTTGAAAATAGTTTTCTGTTCTCTGAGACCATTTACACAGTGGCCCAGCCCTCTAGACTCTAGGTATTAGCCATACTTTCTCTGGATTCTGAGTGGAGGCCCTGGGCTTCAGCTCTGCCTTCCAGGCCCACTGGGACGGTAACTCTTCTCCCTGGGCTTTAAGGGGCACCATTCTCCTAGTCCATGTGAGTGGCGACTCCACCCTTAGAAACCCCAGAGGGCATGACTCCACCCTTTGAAACCCCAGAGGTGTAGGCCATTCCTTTTGAGACTGAACCAGCTTAGTTTCCTGTATTCCTTGTCTCTTTAGCTTCTGCTTCCTTGTTTCTTGGCCTCTTGGGCCTCACACCACATCTGCTTTGCTGGGGCAAATGTTCCAAGGTTCTGTAGCTCCACTGATAAGTGCCTAGCGGCACCCCACTCTGCCAAGAAGCCTCCTGCGTACAGGTACTCAGCATTCTTGCTCTGTGCTCACAAGCCTAGTTCCACCAGTAAGTGCCCGGAGGCACCCCACTTTGCCAGAATAAAAAGACTCAATGAGTAAAAACTATTCTCCTTAGAATTATAATCTGACCTGTCTTGGTAAAGAGTAGGGATGAACTTATTACTAATTTTTCACTTAACATACAATAAATAAGCTTTAGGCCCTTTTGTTTATAGAATCTATGTTCTTTAGACCATTCAGGCTCCAAAAATTACCAATAAAATTCAAGTTTTTAAAATATGATATATATCAGTAATAAAGAACATGTGTCTGTCAAAACTGCATTATTAATCCATTAAAGTATAATCATACATCAACCTAGCCTGCTGGACTATTTGGTTGTCATTTTAGGTGAAATATTCTTTTTCTTTCATTATAGAATGTTCTGGTTTTGAACTTAGGTCACTTGTGAATGGCTGAGTCATGACTCCCCAGAGTTTATTTTCTTAAAGTATATTTACTCTCCACCCATTATGGTATAGTTTCACATACTGTTAGCCTAGGCCAATATTAACCATCAGCACCCTAGTGACCCAACAGAAGTAACAGCTGCTTCCCAAAAGCTTCCGGAAATCCCTATAAACTCCATAAGACAATGACAACAGTGCTAGATTTAGGAGTCAGAAAGTCTAAGTAATAAATCTCAGCTCTGCTAATAATTAGTAATGTACACTTAGGATTTTTGATGCTCTGTTTCCTCATCTAAAATAAAGCTAAATTAGACTACACCTGTTGTTACTGTGTGCCACTGAGTTGATTTCAACTCATAATGACCCTATATGACGGAGTAGAACTGCCCCATAGGGTTCCTGGGCTGAAATATTTATGGGAGCAGGTCCTTTCTCCTGCAAAGCCACTGGTGGGTTTGAACTGCCACCCTTTCAATTAGCAAATGAATGCTTAACCATTGCACCACAGGGCTCCTTAGACTACCCCCAAGGTCTTCTTTATTTCTAAAATGTTATGCCAAGAAACTTTAAAAATTAGAGAAATGGGAAAGTGCCATGAATGCCTTACTTGGACAACCTAACCCAACCCAGTGCCCTCGAAACCTAGAACTTATAAAATGCTGTGAATGCTCAGAGGAAGGAATAACTTTTGCACCACCTAGGGAATCCAATAAAGCATGACAGAGTTGGTTATAGATTCTATCAGAAATCTAAGTTGAAAGACAGGTACCAAATATAAATCATCTTTGTTTCACCAGCAGCTAACACACTTCTTGGCCCATGGTAGGACCTCATTAAATGTATATCAGATTAATAAATAAATCTGAATCTTGTAGGATGGAGAAATGGATTCTAGATAGATGGAATAATATATGCAAAAGCTTCCTTGCAGGTATAGAAGGAGATGGTATGTTCAGGGAATGGAGTATGGTATAAATAATGGTAAGAAGTTTAAGGTCAATTTTCTATTCCAGAAGGGCCCTATAAAGCATTAACCACCAAAAAAGCTACGCCTGAATAGAATGGGGCAAAGATCCTCCATTTTGAATACTAGGCAGTAGCATACAAAGGAAAGTAAGCTAACAATATAAAAAATACATGCACAGTGCCAAGATGCACCAACTGAAAAAAAGTGGAATTGCTGGAAGTGTCACAGAAAATTAGATGGGGAGAAGAGAATAAGGTCATGCTTCCTAGGAAGGCTTCTCTAGCTCTTCTACACTCTCACTCCCAAGCCATGGTGATACTAGGCTTAGTCAAATTTCTGGCATCAGGAATAAACTTAGCCATGATGAGCTGGAGGGCCCGTTAGATTTTGACACTGAGATGCTGTACTCATTACCTTATTCTCACTTCCCAACATCCCAACGTGTCCCTGCTCTCTAAAATATTTCCTTTCCCTGGGAAATGACACATGGCCATGTTTCAGAAAGAATGGTTCTCAAGCTAAAGCTGGCAAACCTTACACGAAAACATAACACCTAACTATAAATGTTTCTTAACTAGTCCCCTCTGATGAGTCTACTTCAAATAATGAAACTTGTGAGTAAATATTCTGTAAGCAAATTAACATCTGGTAACAAATCAGGCTTAGACAAAATAGTAACTAATTATACAAGGAAGTAAATGGGCAGGCCCAAAGAACCAATCTATTATTATGATATTGGTTACCATACACAGTACAAATTTTGAAATTGAATGTAAACTGTACTAAATTCATTAGTATAGCCTGTAACAAAAATCAATAATGTTAATCCTCTACCTGGTCACTACCCATATCTGTGGATATCTACAACTTTATGAAAATGTTTTAAGATACAAAACTCATCCATACAGTCTTGGCTTTAGAGAGAGAGGCTATTTTAATACCTTTTTAATAAAAACCTTTTTTGTTCTATTTGCTATATTCTTATGGATAAAAAAAACTAATAGATACTATGAATGTAACCTTTCAGAGTGACTCCATAGTCATTTATAGGAAAAAGTTGACCATTGTTAAAAAGTTGACCATTTCCACACCATTCCTGGTACCAAATTCTGTCTTCGTTAACTTGTGCTGCTATAACAGAAATACCACAAGTGGATGGCTTTACGGAACAGAAATTCATTCTTTCAAAGTTTAGGAGGCTAGAAGTCTGAATTCAGGGTACCAGAACTAGGGGAAGACTTTCTCTGTCAGCTCTGGGGGAAGGTCCTTGTCATCAATCTTCCTCTGGTGTAGGAGCATCTCAGCACAGGGACCCCAGGTTCAAAGGACACACTTCCCTCCTGGTTCTTCATTCTTGGTAGCATGAGGTCCCAGAAAAGGGTTGTTGTGCTGCTGCTGTCCACTTGCAAGTGGTGCCTGCATATCGCCCAGAACCATCTGCAAACCAGACACAACTTTTCTCTTCCTCAGTCAACTGATTATAAGGAACTCCTCATGGGGCCACAGGTGCAAACTGGGAAATGGATGGTAATGACAGGAGTGGAGACCACGGGCATTTGAGCCACTTCCTCATGCAACTTACTTGTGCCTTCAGGTCCTGCTCAGGCCCGATCTTGTATATACCACTTCCATTTAATGATGAAGTGCTGTTGTGCACATCCAACTTTATGGCTCTGTGGGTCAGACAACACCCAGTTCACAACAGGCAGCTCATGCTGTGTGGTAATGTGGCAGCCCATGGCTAAGTGTTCAGTCTGTACAAAGGCCCAGTAACAAGCCAAATGCTGTTTCTCAAAACAAGAGTAGTTATCTGCAGAGGATGGCAGGGATTTGCTCCAAAATTCTAAGGGTCTGCACTGTGATTCACCAATAGGGGCCTGCAAAAGACTCCAAACAGCATCTCTCTCTGCCACTGACACTTCAAGCACCAATCCATCAGCAGGATCATATGGCCCAAGTGGCAGAGCCACTTGCATGCAGCTTGAACCTATTGCAGAGCCTTCTCTTGTTCTGGGATCCACTCAAAACTGGCAGCTTTTGGAATCACATGATAAATAGGCTAGAGAAGCATGCCAAAATGAGGGATATGTTGCCTCCAAAATCCAAAGAGGCCCACTAGGCTTTGTACCTCCTTTCTAGTTGTGGGCGGGGCCAGATGCAATAACTTAAACCCTGGTGGAGTAGTGGTTAAGCGCTATGGCTGCTAACCAAAAGGTTGGCAGTTTGAATCCACCAGGTGCTCCTTAGCAACCCTGCGGGACAGTTCAACTCTGTCCTATAGGGTCCCTATGAGTCAGAATCGACCTAACAGCAACGGGTTTGGTTATTTTTTTATTTTTTTTGGTTTTCACTTCAGGAGGAATATCTCAACATGTCCCCCACCACTGGGCCCCTAGAAATTTCACTGAGGTGGACAGTGCCTGAATTTTTGTTGGATTGATTTCTCACCGTCTTGCATGCAAACGTTTTACCAGTAAGTCCAGAATCACTGACACTTCTTCCTTATTAGGTCCAACCAGCATAATATCATCAATGTAATGGACCATTGTGATGTGTTGTGAATTGGAAAGGTGATCAGGGTCCCTGCGGACTAAATTATGACACAGGGCTGGAGGGTTAATATAGTTCTGAGGTAGGACACTGAAGGTGTATTGCTGGCCTTGCCAGCTGAAGGCAAACTTCTTCTGATGGTCCTTTGAAACAAGTATGTAGAAAAAGGCATTAGCCAGATCAATAGCTGCGTACCAGGAAATGTATTAATTTGCTCCAGCAATGAAACCTCATCAGGAACAGCAGCTGCAATTGGAGTCATCACCTGGTTAGGTTTATGATAATCCACTGTCATTCTCCAAGATCTATCTGTTTTTTGCACAGGCCAGACAGGCAAGTTGAATGGGGATGTGGGGGGAATCACCATCTCTGCATCCCTCAACTTTGTGATGGTGGCAGTAATCTCTGCAGTTCCTCCAGGAGTGCAGTATTAGTTTGAGTTTACTATTTTCCTAAGTAGTGGCAGTTCTAATGTCTTCCACTTGGCTTTCCTACCATAATGTCAGCCCTTACTCCACTTGTCAGAGATCCAATATGGGGGTTCTGCCAGTTGCTGAGTATATCTATTCAAATTATGCATTCTGGAACTGAGGAAATCACTACAGGATGGGTTCGGGCACCCATGGGACCTCCCTGAAGGACAGTGGTGAAAGGAAATCCTCCCAATGGGTGGAACTTCAAGCAGTGCATGTGGTTGTTCACTTTGTTTGGAAGCAGAAATGGCCAGATGTGTTGTTGTATACTGATTAATGGGCTGTGGTAAATGGTTTGGCTGGATTGTCAGGGGCTTGGAAGGACCATGATTGGAAAACTGGAGACGAAGAGGTATGTGGAGAGACCTCTCTGCATGGGCCAAAGAAGTGAAGATATTTGTGTCTCATGTGAATGCTCACTGAAAGGTGACCTTGGCAGAGGAGGATTTTAACAATCAAGTGGATAGGATGATGCATTCTGTGGAAACCAGTCATCCCCTTTCCCTAGCCACTTCTGTCATTGCCCAATGGGCTCATGAACAAAGAGGCCACGGTGGTAGGGGTAGAGGCTATGCATGGGCTCAGCAACATGGGTTTCCACTCACCAAGAGTGACTTGGTTACAGCTGTTGCTGAGTGCCCAATCTGTCAGCAGCAGGGACTAACGCTGAGTCCCCAATATGTTACCATTCCTTGAGGTGATCATCCAGCAACCTGGTGGCAGGTTGCTCATACCAGACTGCTTCCATCATGAAAAGGGCAATGTTTTGTTCTTACTGGAATAGTCACTCTGGATATAGATTTGCCTTCCCTGCACTCAATGCTTCTGCCAAAGCTACCATCTGTAGACTTACAGAATGCCTTACTCATCATCATGGTATCCCACACAGCATCACCTCATATCAAGGGACTCACTTGACAGCAAATGAAGTGTGGCAATGGGCCCGTGCTCATGGAATTCGCTGGTCTTACCACGTTCCCCATCATCCCGAAGAAGATGGCTTGACAGAACAATGGAATGGCCTTCTAAAGACATAATTATGGTGCCAGGTAGGTGGCAGTACTTTGCAGTGTTGGAGCAATGTTTCATAGAAGGCTGTATATGCTCTAAGCCAGTGTCCAATATATGGTACTATTTCTCCCATAGCCAGGATTCATAGGTCCAGGAATCAAGGGATGGAAATGGGAGTGGCACCACTCACTATTACCCCTAGTGACCCACTTGCGAAATTTTTGCTTCCTATCCTCATGACCCTATGCTCTGCAGATCTAGTGGTCTTAGTTCCAAAGTGAAGAATGCACCTACCTGGAGACACATTACTGATTCCACTGAACTGGAAGTTAAGAATGCCACCTGTCTGTCCACTTTGGGCTCCTTATGCCTCTGGATCAACATCCTGATTACCAAGAGGAAACTGGACTGATATTACATAATGGAGGTAAAGAAGCGTATGTCTGTAATGCAGGAGATCCCCTAGGCTGTCTCTTAGTACTACCATGCCCTGTGATTAAAGTTAGCAGAAAACTACAGCAACCCAATTCTGATGTGACTGTTATGGTCTAGACCCTTCAAGAATGATGGTTTGGGTTACCTCTCCAGATAAAGAACCACAACCTGCTAAGGTGCTTGTTGAGGCAAAGGGAATACAGAATGGGTGGTAGAAGAAGAAAGTTCTAAATACAGTTACAACCATGTGACCGTTGCAGAAATGAGCTATATAATTATTATGAGTGTTTCTTCCTTGTATGTGTGCACCAAATATTTTGTTTTCTTCACTTATAGAATATAGGATGGAAACAGGGCTAGTGTGTTTTCAGTTGTACACATGTTAGGTACAAGTATGACTTTATAATTGTCTTTATTTAGAGATTATGTATGGTTTAAGGAGATGTGTACAGGTGCCAAGTCGACAAAGGGTGGACTTTGTTAAGGTTGTGTGTCAGCATGGCTGGGCCATGATTCTTAGTGGTTTGGCAGCTATGTAGTTTGGCAATCATATAATGATGTAATCAACTCCTTGATGAGATTTGATATAATGTGATTACTGCCATAATGTGATCTGCTGTGAGTAGCCAGTTGAGAGGGAGTTTCCTTGGGCATGTGGCCTGCATCCAATATAGGTGGACTTTCTGGCAAGGTTCTTGCTCACTCTGGATTCTGCAACTGATTCCTGTTTTGACTGGCCTATGGTCTTGGGACTTTAGCTGGCAGCTTATCTGCCGTCTTGCCTGCTGATCTTGGGATTCACTGGTTTCCACAGCATGTGAGCCAGAGCCCTGTCGTCTGGCCTTCTGATCTTGGGTTCACCAGCCCCTGCAGCTACATGAGTCAAGAGAAGTTTCTAGCCTGACCCAGGGACTTGGGACATTCCAGCCTCTACAACCATATGAGCCACTTCCTTGATGTAAATCTCTTTCTCTCTATATATGATTTACTGGTTTTGCTTCTCAAGAGAATGCAGCCTAAGACAGGAACATTCGTAGCTATGCTGGTTTTTCCTCATGCACATATATGTACATTTTATTCGGGAATTTAATAGGACATTTCTACATTTTATGCATAATTTTAGGTGTCATTTCAAAAAAGAAAAATGAATTTTTTATACAACTGTGATGCTGTCAGCTTGCAAATAATGAAGTATTTGTCTTCCAAAGGCTGATTTGGTAGATCAGGAATGTTTTCTCATAGAAGAAGTGTTCTAGATGTGATGGGTATGATTGCAGGTGAGCCCACAGTATGATCAATTAGAGGAGCTGACATAAAGGATGGAGGTCTACTACAGCTAAACTTTCTCACACTGGAATACCGCGTGGGATATGAAGTCTGAGTTACAGCTGCATATGCTGAAAAGACACATGGGATGGGGCCCCGATACTCTACAGCTACTTAAAAGAAGCTGTATACGTTCAGGTGAACATAATCAGGTCAGTCATTCGCCCATTTCTGTAAACTGGGGAATAAAAGTTCCCTGTCCATGCAAGGTGACCCTCTGAACTTTTGCTTCACTTCTACCTCTAAGAATAAGTCACTAGTAAATCCAGGGTATTTAAACTCACCTTTTTATCATGTCACAATTTCCAGTGCAAATTAAAGATAAAAATTATTACTTTTCATCACTTCTGCTCATAAGATTATTAAAATAACTATGTAATTTGGGACATACGGCTTTTGGTAAATGTATGGAAAGTTTTGTTTTCTTGATTTTGAAATTTTACTGTATTATATTAAAAGCAATGTAAGTTGAATGAACAAATCTGCTCAAAAATCAACTATATCATACGACTACCTTAATAAAGTACTAGTATATTCAGAAAAGCCTTTGTTCTGTTCCATCCCCTTCTTACTCACTAAAATTAAATTTATTCATGTGTCGGAATGTGCATTTAAGTTACAAGCTATTATTGGCATGTCATTAAGCTCTTATAACAGAGACTCTAAACTATAAAATGTTTTGGAAGTTTATGAATTTCATTTAAAAATAAACACTGAGTACTGTTAAAAAGGCACTAAGGACTCATAGCCAGCATTTTGCTTTTCAAGCCACAGGAATCACACTCTTAGTATATATAAAATTTCATAATGATAAATCCCAAGTCTACCTCCTTTCATTTTTCTTAAAAACTATGGCTGTAGCACATTTCAGTGAAGTGGCAATAAAGAGAAAGTGATAAGACAATATCCTTTATTATTATTCTTTAAAGATTATCATACATATGTATTTCTTAGCCAAATAAACATTTCAAAATAAACATTTGGTCAGTTCATATACTATTCTATGGGAACAGGATAAATAGGGACTGTCACCATCTCTGTTGACAATACATTGATCTCACATAAATTTGATTGAAGGTGGCTTGCCAACATGTCTCACTTTCCCCATCTGAGAGCACTCAGATAAGAAAAACACAGTGATGTTGAGCAGATAGACCTGGTGACACAATAGAACACAACTCACTGAAGAAGTGTAATTACAGTGATTACTTCAGAAAAGAGAGCAGATACACTGATGGGAAGAAGTAAACATTGCCACAATTACAGGAGCCCAGCTCCCTTTTGGTACAGATACAGATGTCCCAGACAATACCAGCCTAGAAATAAGACCACAGAAAGCTTTCTGACTTAACAACATAAAAGTACTAAAGGTCACAAAATGGCATGAGTCAATTTCCCAAAGTACTCGAACAAAGGTCCCTCTGTTTTGGGTGAATTCAGAACACCAAATAGATTAGTAAAATAGAGAAGTTCTACTTCCAAAATTAAAACTAAGTACAAACATCAGGAAAAGTTTGCCCCAGGGGAATGTAATCTGCAAATGCCTTTTAAAGCTGTTATTTTGATGGCTTTGAAAAATAAACAATGTGAGGTGTTTAGTTCTCAGGTAACAGCCTCATGAGACCAGTTATAGAGGCAAGGAGAGTTCATCTATGACATTAATTAGGCCTGTATAATCTACTGGCATCAAAACACCCAGCAGCTTTATAGTAATATGACAAAAGTAGGGGAAAACCTAACCTCTCACCAGTCCACTTTATTATAGAGACAGAAAGAAAAATGGAGCTTGAAAAAGGCCTCGGTGTTCACCGAGTGTAGCCCTTCATGCCATTTGTACAGAAACTGAGGCTCTAAGGGTTTCCAGCTTTGCCTCAGGACATACAACAAGTTAGTGAAAAAGTGGGGCTATCACCCAAAGTTCCTGACTCCCAGTTCTGTGTTTTCCACCATAACCCAATTATTATTAACACTTTCAGTAAACTTTATAAGAGGAAAAACTATTCATATAAATTTGTACTTTAAAAGTTAGCAAATACTTCAGAAGTCTTTGAAATCATTGTATTTGACTGTCACCAGTTCACTGAGGTGTATAGAAATATTTTTATGCAATGTGTATTAATGTCTATATTTGTAGATATGTAAAATGAAAGATGAAGAGACACACAAAGAAACACAGAGAGACTAAGAGAGAGAGAAAGAATGTGGGAAATAGAGAGTTCAAGAGACAGAGTGAGAAAGATTAGTGAGTACTAAACAGAAAGAGGCAGGGACAGATACGCAGACACACACACAACACATTCATGCAAGCACACAAACAAACATATATATAGGCAAATGCAGCAGGCAGAAAGAAAGCCAGCCAGTGAGGGCTTAAATGATTTGCCCAAGGTCAAAGAGCTGATACTTGTCAGAGCTGCACTTTAAGCCCAGTCTTGAAATCAAATTCCCCTGCTCCTTCCACAAACCTTAGGGAAGGCTTCGAATCATGAAAAGCAAAGGAGAATGAAAGGGTAACTGTTTTTGTTTTTCCTTGTTGTTGTTTTGTTTTTGCCTCATCCCTTTCCACTCCTCCACCACCTCAAACTGGGATGATTAGAGTGGACTGGGTGGAATCTTCATAATAGAATCCTCAGCAATGATTTTGTCTACCAACCAAAAAAAACCATTGCCATAGAGTTGACTCTGACTCACAGCGACCCTATAGGACAGGGTAGAACTGGCCCATAGGGTTTCCAAAGCTGTAAATCTTTATGGAAGCAGACTACCACACTTTCTCCCATGGAGCGGCTGGTAGGTTGGGACCGCCGACCTTTTGGTTGGCAGCCGAGCGATTTAACCACTGCGCCACGAGAGCTCCTGGCTTTGTCTAAATGGCTGAAAATCACTTTTCTTTTTAAACCATTAACTGAGCCCTGCCTTGGGAAATAAAATAGCACATCAAGGGAAACATTTTTTTTCTCCTGTCATTAGGGATTTAATGACCTTTACAACATAGGGTTCTTAACCTGGGATTCATAGATGCATTTGACTGTGTCTGTAAACCCCTTGATACTATGTGTACAATTCAGACCGTATGTGCATTTTTCTAGAACGAAAGTCCGTCAGATTCTCAGAGGTCTCTGACTCATAAATATTAAGTCACTGCTTTATAATATAAACTTGCAGGAATACTAATGACATATGTACTTTTTTCTGCACATCAAAAAATAATTACCTGAATAATCTGGGCAAAATTAACTCAGTTGAGAAAACCAATGGTAATCAATCTTCAGTGTTTCCACATCCTAAAACTTTTTGTTTTGAGTTTAACTGCAAAATATCTTCCCATTATTTTTACCCCAGCCACTTTTAATATAGAACTCTATGGAAAGGATCTGAGATAGTGAATTTCATTTTAAAATAACTATGACCTCATTTATAACTAACTGTTCAAAAATGTTTCAGATGGTTTGGTGCTAATGTCAAATTGATACTTTTTTTTTTAAATCCTATATAAAAATATGCTGCAATTAATTCCAGTCTATTTTTAATGGGCTCCTCTATTCATCAACATTGGAACAAGCTATGTTTTCAAGCTATACGAAAGACAGTCATCTCATATGCTGATACCTATAAAATTATTAGCCTTGTTTGCTTCCAAATTAGAGCAGATTATAAAGAAGAATCTCTTACCAGTACAGGAGTACTGTTAAAGCACAGCATTACTAGTTTCCAAAGACAGCCTCCAAGGATCCACACTTCCCTACCTTCTTATAGTCCCTCTCCCCCCCTCCCCCTCTGCCACCCCCCATGGTGAGTCAGGTCAAATCCTGTGTTTCCCTTTCTCGGGTAGAATTCACCAGAAGAAACACTGAGCCAGTTCTAGTCATAAGCCTTAAGAAGTCCTGGGAACTTCTCCTTTTGCACTTTTGGGATCCCTTATACCCTGGTGGCATAATGGTTAAGTGCTATGGCTGCTAGCCAAAAGGTTGGCAGTTCAGATCTGCCAGGCACCCCTTGGAAGCTCTATGGAGCAGTTCTACTCTGTCCTATAGGGTCGCTATGAGTCGGAATCAACTCAATGGCAATGGGTTTGTTCTTTTTTTTTTTTTTGGTTTTTAGCTGCTATGTAAGAAGTCTGTCACCCTGCTAAGGGGACTACATGGACAGGCCACGTGAAGGGACCACAGAGAGAGAAAGAGGCTCTGAGTCTAATGGAGAGATACAGAGGACCAGCTATTCATCATCCCAGCTGAACTCAGCCTTCCAGCAGTTCCAGTAAGGTAGCAGACAGAAGAGCGACCATAGTGGAATTCCAGCATAGATGATCCCAGTCATGACTATGGCCCCAGGCAATAGCACCTTTAAGAACTGCTCCTCTGGGCCCAGTCAACCCACAGGATCATGAGAAATAAGTTGTTATTGTTTTAATCTACAAAGTTTTGGGGTGATTTCTTAAGCAGCAATAAACAAAACTGATGCCAAGGGTAAAATGGCATCAGTACATCACGAGTTTACAAGAGAAAATTTAGAAGATGATAAAGTGGCTGAAGCTTATCCCTGTTGAGCATGAAAGAAAAACATGTATTAAGTACTAACTAATTTGCTCATCACTTATCTCATTAAACCTCATCGCTACACTGACAAAAAGAATTTGAATAACATTACTTCCCAAGGTTACATAACTAGAAAGTGGAAAAGCCAGAATTTGGAGACAGATTTTATTTCCCAGCCCAGATGTACTCATTCCATTATGCCAAGAAGGCTTTGGAGAGAGAAAGGAGGGAGGTGAAGGAAGGGGAGGGTAGCACAGAAAGAAAGTGGGGGTGGGGGGTGGGGCAGAGAAAGAGAGAGGGAGACAAAGTGAGAGAGAAAGTGAGAGGGAGGAGGGAGGGGAGGGGAAGGGAAAGAAGGGAGAGGAGAGGGGAGGGTAGAGACTGACACACAAAGAAAGAGGACTGAAATTTAATGATTTGTCATGAAAATCCTAAGCATACCTGTACTTTTTAAAAAATAGAATATATCCACTAAAAAAACCCATTGTCATTGAGTTGATTCTGACTCCTAGAGACCCTATAGGACAGAGTTGAACTGCCCCATGGGTTTTCCAAGGAGTGGCTGGTGGATTCGAACTGACCTCTTGGTTAGCAGCCAAGCTCTTAATAACTGCACCACCAGGGCTCGAAAAATAGAATATATGTGATGCTATTTAACCTGTTTTAATGACTAAGGAATAGTTACTGGAGCCCTTTCAACTGCTAACCGAAAGGTCGGCAGTTGGAACCCACAAACCTCTCTGCAGGAGAAAGATGCAGCAGTTTGCTTGCATAAAGATTACAGCCTTGGAAACCCTATGGGGCAGTTCTACTCTGACCTATAGGTCACTATGAGTTAGAATCAACTCCACAGCAGCGGGTTTGGTTTTAATAACTAAGCATCATTATTGGTATCCATATTGTAACTGGAAACCCTGGTGGTGTAGTGGTTAAGAGCTATGGCTGCTTACCAAAAGGTCAGCAGTTCGAATCCACCAGGCCCTCACTGGAAACAGTTCTACTCTTTCCATTAGAGTCACTATGAGTTAGAATTGACTCCACAGCAACGAGTTTGGTTTGGTTTATATTTTAACTGGAAACCCTGGTGAGGTAGTAGTTGTGTCACAGTTGCTGACCAAAAGGTGGGCAGTTTGAATTCACTAGGCGCTCCCTGGAAACTCTATGGGGAAGTTCTACTCTGTCCTATACGGTCACTGTGAGTCAGAATCGACTTGATGGCAAATGGATTTCTGGTTTTTTTTTTATATCATAACTGCAATGTGCTGGAATAGAGTTGTGCACTCAAAGACACTTAAGATTACTTGATTCTATACTAAATGATCTCAAAATGCTATACTTTTCATTCTAGTTTCTCTTTTGGATTTTTATACATTTTCTGTTCCTTCCTTGCTCTTATGCTGTGTCCTGTCTCTAGTAGGCATGGAACGACCATGCTTATATGATCTTCATGTAAAAACAAGTTCGTTTCTAAGTGAGAGAGAGCTTCAGGGACTTTCCTCTGAACAGAGTTCATGTGCAGAGTACATGTGGTTTCTAATATAAAGCTTGATGTTTGGGGTAGCAGATAAGTAAATCCTAGATGAGAAAAGCTATTAGTGCAGCTACTAAATCCCTATAAATTTATGACTTTATACAGGAACTAAAGGAATAGTTTCTGCTCTACAGATCTCTAAACTCTGTAATTTTCAAATTAGGCTCAGTGGGAACCCAAGGCTCTGTACCAAACTAACAAAAGATGTTTTAGAGATCCTGCAATTAAATATTTTCTGGCAAATGCTAAAGGTTTAAAACTATCCTTTTATTCCTTTTCTCCAATTTTTGTAGTTTGGGGGTTCTGTGTTTGATTTTGTTGGAAAAAAAAAATTCTACTGTTCGGATACTTTTGAAAATCAATGATTTGGGAGATACATTGAGGTTGAGGACAGGTGACAGGGCTGTGGGGTTGCCTGGCGAGGGTACCTTAAATATTCTGCCAACTTACATGTTGTATAAAAAAAAAAAAAAATGTTGTATATGGAATAAGAAATGTAACGCTTTCAAAAATGAGAGCTAACCTTTCCCAGAGAAAGTTTATATTGTTGATACTCTCCTGGTGGCCACTGTATGACTCAAACAGGCACAATACTGGCAGCATCTCTAAGCTCAATTTATTCTGTTTGGGAGATAAAAAAACTTCTGCTGGCAAGTCATTACCTTGTAGGCAAACATATTATGTACAACATTGGACCATGCTACTGTTAGCTTCAAGCCATTCGGTACGTTAGGGTTGCCCAAGAAGTTTCTAAAATGCCAATTTTAAAGGACTTAATTCTGACAAAACTTATACCCAGTAACAATTGCTTCTTCCAAAGTGAACTTAGGGTATTCACTGATCAAAATGTGTACAGCTATCCTTTAAGACAGCCACAATTACTGTTGTCATACCTCCAGTTAGGCAGCTCAAATTGCTTAAAACTTTGGTAATGACTACTTGGCTACGTCTGAATGAAGGTCATTCGCCCCTCCATTCACAGCTTATATAGTGCCTTTTGTACACATATCTGAGGGTCCCTTACAAAGAACACTAATCAAGACACAAAATCACATTGTAGCAAATAATCTTGTCATGAATTCCATTACACAGTAAAAGCTAAATAAAAAATAACAGCTTTTCTGCCTATATTTAAAAATTTACATCACTTAGTGTCAGGCAATTCAAAGAGAATGCCACAAGAGAGGAAGGTGACAGGAACAGATCCATTAACACACACACACAAACACACCAACACACCAAATAAAAATGCTAAGAATGAACCTAGAAAATTAGGACTTAGGGATGTGGTTTTCTACATAATTTAAACATAGTTAACAATAGAAATTACATAAAGTGACTACTATGGAGTTACTTACAAGCAAACATACCCAAGCTTAGGTAATAATGCAACAGCTCAATTTAAACATTTATACAGTCAGAATATTGGAGACTATGCTTAGATTACTTAGCATGTGTTCTGCTAAAGATTTTCATCTACTTTTGCTTAAGAAGAAAAGTAGGAATTATTCCCGCTCCCATCTCTCTGACCACGCAAACTTACTTGAATTTTCATAACTCTATTTTAGTCTTCGATTTCTCAAAAATATTCTGTATTTGCAGACTAACTTTCACTAGTTTCCCAGAAATATTCAATTTTAATACTATACCTGCTTTATACATATGAAAACTGGAAGTCGGAGAAAATTAATGACTTTAGGAAAACATACACTTAACTGTACACAGGAGCTGACCAATTACTATAGTTCAAAGAATTGATTTTGCCTTAAACCTAAATATTTTGATCAATTCTTTTTTCCTTCTTGCTATGGCCCACTCCTTTTATTGGTCTCTCACATGTAACTCAATTTCTGTATTATTTGAAGGGAGGTTCTTGAAAAACAGTACCTGGTTCATAGTAAGCTACTAAATACTGGATGATTAAATAAATTAATGATTTTGAAGAACTCATAAAGACCTAAACTCATTCAAACTGCATATTGTCTTATATGCCCTATCAATACCTTGTCCTCCCGCTTTAATAAATAAATATATGTGCCCTATGCCATTACACTCTCTTCTGTTCTGAAAAGCTTGAGGTGATGACTACTAACAGAAAATTGCAGATTTTCTGTTTATTCACTCCCATTCTTTTCATCACTAAGCATTTATTTTTGTCAAAAACATGCAGCATGGCGTAATAGTAATTAAGAGAGAAAGTCTAAAGATGGACTTCCTGAGTTTAAATTTCAGCCATATTACTTAATTATCATATGACCCCTTGACAATATAATTCATCTCTCTGGGCCTCAGTTTTCTCAGCTGTAGAGTGGTACCCACCTCACAGTACTGCTGTGAAGAATAAATGAGCAAATACATGTAACGAGCTTAGAACAATGACTGGCACATAATAAGCACTCAGTAACTACTATTTCTATCACATTCCAAGCCCCTGTGCTAAGAATTAAGAATGTAATGGTAAATAAAAACAGTCACGGTCTCCAGCCTTGTTAAACATTCAGTCTACTTCTTGAACTTTATGCTATTTTCTTCTATTAAATCATATTTTATATTATAAAGTTCTACCAGGTAATGAAAAAATTTTAAATACGGGAAAAATTTTTTTAAAGTACTTTGAATGTCAAACTGAGGGTAGCATTTTGCTTTATCCAAAGATGAAGCTTTATATTTTGTTGTTTCTTATTATGGGCAAAATTGTGGGACAATAACATTATCATTTTTTTCTAGAACCAAATTATGGCTTCAGTTTATTTTGTGATTTATTGATTACTTCCAGACATTAGCATTAATATTTTAAAATACTATTGCCAATGTTTTATATCAGAAAGTTATCTATTTTAAGCATATCATTTAAAATATTTACATGATCTTAATCTATTTGGGGGCAACCCCTTACCCTCATCAATGAATCTCTGTTTACAAGATGGAAGTCAGTAGAAAATAGATTTTATGCAACAGAAATTTACTTTATAGTTTTTTTTTTTTTTACTATTTATTTTAGGAACATCTTATTTTTATCCTTTTGTTTTTAAAGTAATAAAAGGGCAACAAGATATTTTTTAAGGCTGTTTTAAAAGTAACAAAAAGGCAACACTGTATGACAATAACTAATGTCATCTAAGTAATCCCTGGTTGTGGACTCCGGTTTGCAGAAATGTCTTGCCAAGCTGCAGCCAAGTGTCAACATGAATATAAAGATCTGAAAGCTACAGTGTCCTAGGTCTCATTTTGAACAGGTGAGGGTCTTGCCCTAAAAATAATCTTAAGAACTGGCAGGAGGGTAGAAAGCATAAGCTTTCCCATATAATTTCATTAACTGTTATTTATTTCCCCTTCCTGTATTTGATTTCATTCCATTAAAATGATCGTAAAGGGTGCAATACTGAATCCTGGATGGGGCATTGTGAAATATTTAGTATACTATATAATTATTTGTGTTTGAAAACAGAGTATGTTGGAATGATAAAAAGTATTTGTTAAATAAGTCATTTATAGGCAAGAACATCATTTATTTGGGTTTAATTTTGGTAGAGTACTTGGCACCAATCAAACTAAGAAAAGATATATTATTGATGAAGATGTTCACATGCTAATCAGGACTGCACTCATCCTCAAGACCATTAACGCTGGACTCTAGATAACTATTTGATTAGAGCAGTTGGAATTCTGACCCACTTTCAAGCTCGGCAATTTTAATTAGTGTGTAACTCAGTGTTTAATTTCTAAGTACCAAGTGGATCAGCAAGAAATGGATTAGAATTGCTTTTTAAAGAAGAATGGGAAAGGCAAGGAAATAAACCTCCATGATGTGCCAGGCTCTATGCTTAGTTATTCACACAGGTCCTCACATTTAATCATTTCAGTTAGAAAAGAAAAGAGCAAAGTGGAGATAAACTGTAATGGGTTTTCTTGCCTGAATGGGAAGTTGGGCCAGGTTGCCTCTAATGTAAACTTACCAGCTCTGTTATAAAGCTTTATGCTTAAACATATACTCTGTTACAAAAAAGTGTGTGTGTGTATAGTCAAGAGCCTTTTTCTACTTCTCTAAGAACTGGTTTCCAAGGTAGGAACTATGATATTTCAGGCCAGTGCTTGAAGTAGCCATGCTTGACCTTCTTTCAAGCTGAAGTAGCCAATGCTTGACAAACCATAAGATTTTTGGACACAGTTAGTAGCCCAAATGGCTGCTGGATATTCATTTAACAAACCTCATATATAGTAACATCATGATAAATGGAGAAAAGATTGAAGTTGTCAAGAATTTTATTTTATTTGGATCCGCAATCAACACCCATGGAAGCAGAAGTCAATAAATCAAACAATGTACTGCACTGGGCAACTCTGCTGCAAAAGACTTCTTTAAAGTGTTAAAAAGCAAAGATATCACTTTGCGGACTAAGGTGTGCCTGATCAAACCCATGGTGTTTTCAATCACCTCATATGCATGTGAAAGCTGGACAATGAATAAGGAGGACCCAAGAAGAATTGATACCTTTGAGTTACCATGTTGACAAAGAATATTGAACATACCATGGATTCCCAGAAGAACAAATAAATCTGTCTTGGAAGGAGTACAACCAGAATGCTCCCTAGAAATGAGGCTGGTGAGACTTCGTCTCACATACTTTGGACATGTTAACAGGAGGGACCAGTCACTAGAGAAGGACATCATGCTTGGTAAAGTAGAGGATCAGTGAAAAAAAGGAAGACCCTCAACAAGATGGGCTGGCACAGTGGCTGCAACAATGGGCTCAAGCATAACAACAATTGCGAGGATGGCACACGACCGGGCAGTGTTTCATTCTGTTGTACATACGGTCACTATGAGTCAGAACTGACTTGATGGCATCTAACAACAACAAAACCAAAACAAAACAATATATATATTAAGCACCTATCTTTGCCAGATGCCATAGATAAAGAGATAAATTTAATAACTCCAAAGACCTCATAGTCGAATTATGGAAACAGCAGCACAGAAATGATTATTAAATAATATGGTAAGAGCTAAAACAGGAAAAGATGCTAACAGCTATATTGCTTTATGATGAGTTTTCGGTTGATACTGTAAATATCATAATGCACAGTTCGGAAACATCATGCCTACCATCCTCTTCATGTTCCTAGCTCCCACTGTCAAATTTTACTTCCGGATTTTGTCACTACTCATATCTTCGTCACTAAAAAAGGAAACACATTTTTATAATTCATGACCAATGAATCCATTTTGGTATGTTATATTAAAAAGCCAGGATATATTCCAGGCTCCTTAAGGCTGAAGGTATCTCTCTCCCACATATACCCTGGTCTCTCAGTTAGAGACAAACATGTGTTTTAGCTCTAATGTTTTATAATGCCCCCTGTAAAGAAATATGCAGTACACTACACACACACACACACACACACACACTGACCCATTCACTCATTCTCTCTGTCTCTAAGATCTACATTTGCAAAGATGACTCCTACTCTAAACACCCCACAAAGCAGGGACAGTTCAGATCCTGCCAATGTGCCTGAGGCACTTACAGAGTAACTGGCCTGAGCTAGGGAGTTGTTCAGCGGTTCTTCAGTATCTTTTGTAACAACTCTTTTAACAATGTCAAATTAGACAAAGGTTAGGAACACTATTTTGAATCAAATGACTCACATTAGGAATGTGTGGGTTTCCTTTTGCAAATAATCAGAGATTTAATCAGTGTTAGCAACCAGATATGATACTAACCTATGGTTGTTCATGTACCAAAAAAGATCTTAAGATTACCTGTTCCCCCTTCTCCTCCCCCCGCCAGTTGCTGTCTCTTACCTTTAGAGATATGCAGAGATAATTTTGTATAAGTTTCTCCCTGCTGAAGCTGATAAATAGTCATTTCATACTTCTGTTGGATATTGAGGGAGCCTTGGAGGCACAGTGGTTAAGAGCTCAGCTGCTAACCGAAAGGTCAGCAATTCAAATCCACTAGCCACTCCGCTCCTTGGAAATCCTCTGGGGCAGTTTCCTATAGGGTTGCTGTGAGTCAGAATCAACTTGATAGCAATGGGCTTGGTTTTTTGTTTGTTTGTTTTTGGTTTTTGGGTATTGAGAGTTCTAAGTAGCCAGAAGCTTTAAGGTAAGCACTATGACATGTCACCCTAAGTCAGAACTGGATTAGACGTTTTTCTGGTTATAACAGTGGGCAAAACAGGAAAGCATTCCATAAAAGCATAAATATTGGAAGGCTAAAGCTGTGCTCAGAACATCTAGGTTCTAGAACTCTGTAGCCAAACAAATCAGAACTCACTTCTAGAGGGGGCTCATCAAGTCAAATTTCTGCTGTGCACCATGCCTGAGAAGATTAGATTGTCCCCACCTGCCCAATCAGAAAAACTGGGACACTAGATATGACATGAGAGCTTAGATTAGAAAGCTACTGAGGAGTCAGATGCTAAGCTATCAAATGATTAAAATTGCTTCTAACATGCATTATTTTTGTTTCATCAATAAGAAAGCAGGCACCTCTGTGTTACTTCACAGGGTAGGAATGCTTTCTGGAGTTTGAGAGTCAAGAGTTGCTTTTTAAAATAGCAATACTCTTATCATAGTAAAACTTGCCTGCTGAGTCAAAAGGGAAGTTGGCCTCATCTACCTTTAGAGCTCAGGAAGAATTTAAAATATAAAGATGCCTGGCATGATTCCAGCTGTTGGCTACTACAGATACTTTTAAATATCCAGTCTTTTATTGATCTGAAGGCATACAGATAAGCAGATATATAAATGGAAAACAGAAAGGACTCTGTCTTTAAAAGTCCAATAGATTGAAAGCAAACAATGAAATCCTGTGTTTTTCTTTTGTCCACAAGAAGGATCTGGCTTTACTGGACCCCACTCCAGGAGAAAGAAAACATAAATGAGTGTCAAGGTACATCTCATCCCTTATGATGATGAAGAGGGAGACGGTTCCAAAAAAGAAATAATATTTCCAAGAAGGACACTGAATCCAATGCTGATTTGATGTCAAATTCATCTTTATCCAAATCCCTATCATTTTTTATTCAGTTCAAACTGAAGCCATCATAGAATTGTTTTAGGAAACCTCCTTACTCTCAGCAAGTTTCATTACCAGGAATGATGCAATAGGTTCTTTAATAGTAAACGGCTATCCTGGATACATAAATATTGATAAATTCCAAGAGAAAATTTTGGCATAAAATATATAAAACGTTGTCAGGAAAGTCAAATCTTATTTGTATAATGTTGGGGCTATGCCAAGGATCAGAATGTCAGAGAGGGGTGCGTGTGTGTGTGTGTGTGTGTGTGTGTGTGTGTTTATAAGTGTTTGAATAGGGAGTTCTCTCAAGGTTGCCTGAGTGAAGTTAAAAATTCAAGAGGAATTCTATAGTAGTCACATAAGTCAAAAGGAGAAGTCTCTTGTGATTAAGACAACCCTGGTGGTGTAGTGGTTAAGTGCTACAGCTGCTAACTAAAAGGTGGCAGTTCGAATCCCCGAGGCGTTCCTTGGAGACTCTGTGGGACAGCTCTTCTCTGTCCTATAGGGTCCTACAAGTCAGAATCGATTCAACAGCAAACGGTTTTTTTTTTTTTTTGGTTAGGAGCCTCGGTGGTGCAGTGGCTAAGCGTTCAGCTGCTAATCAAAAGGTGGACAGCTTGAATCCACGAGCTGTTGCCTGAAAACCCTATGGGGCAGTTCTACCCTGTCCATAGGGTCACTATGAGTTGGAATTGACTCAGCAGCAATGGGTTTTCATTTTGTATGTAGCCGGCAGCAAATTCTTTCACTTGGTAGGACTATGGTGGTAAGACGACGGTAGATTCTTTTCTTACACATTTTAGTAGGTCATGTCAAATACTATATAAAATGATAATAATCTTTAATTCAATCAAAAGATTTGACAAATATGTAAAAGAAAGTACAATGCACCTGGTATTCAATTTAAGATTCTGAAAATATTAGATGTGTATGGTAATTTTGGGAGCCCTGGTGGTGCAGTGGTTAAGAGCTCAGGCTGCTAAGCAAAAGTTTGGCAGTTTGAATCCACCAGCCGCTCCTTAGAAGCCCTATGGGGTAGTTCTACTCTGTTCACAGGGTCCCTATGAGTCAGAATCAACTGGAGGCCAGTAGGTTTGGTTTTTTAAGGTAATTTTGTGATTTGGAAGTTTAAGAACAGAGTATACACTGCAACTAAAGCTCACTTTCCCAGGTTTAACATAAATTTACAAGTAGGGAGAAATGTAACAATACTATTTGCCTGTTCCAGGGGTTTCTTTTCAGATTGGCAACAAACTGCAGGAGCTACTAAAGGGAAAGAGGGAAGGAGAACTAGAAAACCATCAGCATCAGAACATTTTTTTTTTTTTTTTAATAAAAAATCCAGGTACTCTCTTTCTTGGGAAGAATAATTTGTCCTCTGGGGTACAGATACTACTGTGATAATCTTAGGGAGGCCATTGCTGATGGTAGGTACATTATTTGTTAAGAAGAAGAGGGACTCCTTAGGCATGTCACATAACCACTTGTGGGATGTCCATCTCCGTTAGGGAGAGAGAGAGCTGGGATCCAGTTGGTGGCTATTGATAGGCCTGGCCTTCAGGGCATATTGAGATTACTGCAGGCAGACCTTCCTGAGAAACATCTCCTCTTCCTTTCTCTCATTTGTCTTCTTGGTCTAGGAACAGAGAGATAAGAAGTGTATTCTTGAACATTCATCCAATTTCTTCCTGTGCCCACCATATAGCTGAAAGAGTAAGGAGTCAAAACAACGACACCAAATATACCCACAAACAAATCCTCCCCTCTTCCCAACCTGGTGGTGTAGTGGTTAAGTGTGTTCGGCGGCTAACCAAAAGGTCGGCAGTTCAAATCCATCAGCCACTCCTTAGAAATCCTATAAGGCAGTTCTACTCTGTTCTACAGGATCACTGTGGGCCAGAATCAATTCAATGGCAACAGGTTTTATATAAATTCATTAATTTCTTCTTTCCCTACTAATACCCGGGCATTCTATGGCAATTATGCAAAGTACCAGTAATAATAATCTGAGAAAGAAATGATAAACACACTCAACAAATTTGTTCTAACACCCAAATTAACTGCTTGGAAACAAAGAGAAACAAATGATGAAAATCAGGATAGATCCAACCAAGAAAAAATATATTCAGGAAGAACCTCTGGAAAAAAATTGGAATATATACTGTTCTATTGTCATAGAATATTATTTATTTCTTCTTATTATTATTCAATAATTGAGATGAACTATATTAACTCCAATTGCCAGTCTAAATTCCTAGGAAATTATGTCCTCAGGAAGACACAAAATATACTTTAAATTCATTGCCAAACACATTTCCATGTGTAAAATTGAACTAAAAACTCTTCGAAACTAGAAGATGCAATCCAGAAACTCATGAGCAGACAGAGCCACCAAAGAGCCTAGGGATGTACCTGGACTATCCCCAGATGTTGAATGACACTCAAACTGACCCAGTGAAAACCCATTTCCTGGGTTAGCCCGGGGCAGCATCTCAAGTGGCCTGGAATATTTTGGTTAATTTATGAAGGTATAGAAATCAGCTGGCTACTGAGAAAATGAAAAGCAGGCTGAGATTTAAAAAAAAAAAAAAAAATTTAGCATTTCTTACAATGATAATTAGATTGTGAGAATTTGTTGAGTAGCACACATCACATGAAACTTTTTTTTTTCTTCTTTTAAATTAGCAGAGATTGTCATTGAAACATCTGGTATGTCTAACAACTATGTATAGTGCTAAAGCCCAATTTTTGTCACATTATGAAAACACTAAGATGATAAATAAGCTTCAAAACTCATAACCGTGCAAAAAAAAATTACCAATAAAGGAGGCAGAATATGTAATACATTAAAAAAAATGATTAAGGGGAAAAATGACTTGTCCCGGTTTTGATCTTACTGCATAAAAAGAGCTAACTCCCTCTTTGGAGATTTATCACTTCTCTCAAAGCCTCTGGGCAGTCTGTTTCCGTAGTGCTACATTATTCCAAACTTCCGTAATAGTATTCAATGCAGCATAATGTAATATAGGCATGAAAGAATTGATACACCTGGAAAGAGTTGCTTCACTCTCTTCACTGATGGTATCTGATCTAATAGGCGGAGAAATGTGCTGAATTGTCATAGCATACATTTCAATGAGAAAAATGGCTACAGCATAGAAATATTTATGGAAGTGCTGACAACATATCAATTAATAATGCCTGCGAGATACAAAGGGAAAATATTCTACCCCTTACAAGTAGAGAAAGTGCTAAGTCAAGACAAGACTTAATTTCATGTAGCCCCCCATACTGCAACATAGCAAATAATTTCACCTCAGGTAGGCTAGTCAAACCTGACAGAGATTTTGCTCACAGCTGAAGAGTGAAAAAGAACAACAGGCAAAACCATGTGTATAGTGTGCTACCATCTACATAAAACAGAAAAGGAGAGAGAATATACATATATATAACCCAAACCTGTTGCCCTTGAGCCAAATCTGAATCATGGTGATCCCATGTGTTACAGAGCAGAACTGCTCTTTAGGGTTTTTTTTTTTTTAGCTGTAATCTTTACTTAAGCAGACTGCCAGGCCTTTCTTCCATGGTACCAGGCCTTTCTTCCATGGAACCACCAATATTTAGATTAACAGTCGAGTGCAAACCATTTGCTCCACGCAGGAACGTATATATACATATAAGTTTGTGTATATAAAAAATCTTTAAGAAACTGGTAAAGTGATCACCCCAGGGCTCAGATACCACGATCCAGGGAAAGACAAAGTATATTTTTCACTACATACACTTTTGTGCTGTTTGAATTTCTTCTTTTTTTAACCATGGACATACATTAGCTACTATAAAATATTTTTTAAAGAATAGCTGGAGAACAGATGAAGAGTAAGTACATTTTTGAAGGGTAAATTGCTGTTGAAGGACACTTAAGAATTTTAAATGACAGTTAAAAAAAAAGTCTACTTTCTGACCTGTATACAAAATGAATTATAAGTTATAAGAAAGATAGTTTAATGACTAAACATGACATGGTGATTTTTAGTTATTCATCCTTGGGCAATTAGCATCTATTTTCTCATCTGTAAAATGGGTGTGTAGTTATATGCATGTGTTCACATGCGTGGTAGAGAAACAGTCTGGGTATAATCAGGACTGATCACATGGGGAAGTGGAGGCGGGTCTTATTAACTAGTAGAATGGATCCCCAGGACTCTGTTATGTGAACTTAAACACTGGTAGATTTTAAAAGTGGCAACATTTTCCCTCCATTTTAAAAAGTAAACAAGAACAATGAGAATTAGAATCTTTCTGTCCCAATATTTCCCTTTATAGCCTCCCCTTCCGCTGAGTTCCAAAGCTGCTTCATCTATAATGCTAGTCTTCAGTTTTAGAGATCTGAATACTTTCGTACATTTCCATGGGACACATTTTGGGAAAGTTGTGAGAAATGTTTATTGTAAACTCCAGTATATATATTTTATGGTTCACTTAAAATTCTACTGACACGAAACCCCAGCCAGACAGCTATTAGCACTTTTTCCCCCTATTTATTACTCATAGGTGACCTTCCAAAACAGTCTACATTTCTACTTATAAGTTCATTTTATCTATATGGGCAGTCAGTAGTAAAACATCATTCCTTTAACTGTTCTCCTATGCTTAAACCAGAGGTAAATCTAGCTGTAGGCCAAAGAGATCCAACGTGGGTTCATAAAATAGCACTGCCCCAGCAAAACTCTACTCAACCTGTCTTTAATCTTTAGGAAAGTTTAACTGTTACCCCAGGTTTAAAAATTAAGCTATGTAAGTCAACATTATAATTACAAAGATGAAACAGGCAACAGAATTCTTTTCGAATGGATTTTCAGTTTCATAATTAGCTCAACAATCCAGTCACATCAGCTCTAACACTGTATCACACTAATATGATGGCCAATTGATGTGTACAGGAGGGTACCCTGCAAGTAAACCGAAATAACTCCAAATTCTAAGCTGAGTGCCTCTTGTGTAGAACCTGTTTCCCCAATGGACTGGCAAAATGAACTGTAGTTTTGTACAGTAATTCAGAAGTTAATGGATTTGTACTTCTTATTTTTTAAGCCTACTCCAAGGGTGCACTTTCAGGTTCACAGTCTTTTGAACATTGTGGACACTGGCGTTTAATTTCTTAAAGGAAAGCTCACAAAAAGCTCTCCAAAGAGCAGAAAGGGAAGTGGATATCCAGGGAGTAAACGTCTCTGCTCATGTTTGCACGTTCATTCCCAATGTAGTGTTGTAGTTTAAGAGCTCGGAAAGGAATTAAAAAGGAGCATTCTTCATGTAAGAAAAGAACACACTTGCTTCTCACAATCATAGATGTTCTGTCTGAGGGATGATAAACAGTCTTGACGATACCACTCTTTAACTGTTTAAGGATTATTTCTCTCTATTTTACCGTTAAAATAAGAGTTTCTAGCAGAGTTAAGGAAGATCTTGTTAGGAAATAGTTGTTTTCCTCCTACAGACTAACATTCCTGCAGGCAATGCAGCAAATTAACCAATATAAATGTTTCCTTCAAAACACAGAAATCTTTTATCTATTTAGGAAAAGATCACACAATATAACATGCTGAACTATTTCTGTTAAGCCCAAAGATGACAAAAAATTGAAAAGAATAAATCCATTATAAAGAATTCATATCTGCTGCTTTGTGAGCAATCCATAATACACCGTATTGTGCAAACTATAGGAGATGATGACCTAACAATACAGAATGTAGAGAGGCTTTTGACAACAGAAAAGCATAAGAGAGAGTATCATTAAATGGAGAGTGGGAAAGAAAAAAAAAAAGATCCTGGATTCTTTTTCCTCCTTTATTTGTTGTATCACTTTGTAAAACCTCTCTATGCCTGGCTCTCTTCATCACAAAAATCAGACCTATGGTTTTATTTTTATAAAATGCTTTAGGATTTAGGAGAACCCAGAATGCATTATATGATGAAAGACACCGTGGTGCACATCACATGACGGCAGCAGAAAAGGGTCGGGGGACCAAAAGCAAAACATGAATCAGCAATGAACACTCATTTTGTTTGTTTAAAACCCTGGGATGTGCAAATATATGTCAGAACTGAAGCTGACCCTCTTCCTTTATAATCACACATTACTATATCTGGATCTGGCTTTGAAACTTGAGTTTAGTATAAAGAATATTTAGAAAGAAATATGAATGTAGGAGGGAGTAAGGAGGAGGGTCTTTCTCAAGCAAACCCCAAGTCATTAGAGGTGCCACCAAAAGCTACACTAACTCACTCTGAGTCCCTCAAAGGACCAGAGAGAGATAAAGGGCACTGGTCTTCCCTCTTCCACCTTCTTCAAGCACACCCAAACCAAACCCGTTGCAGTGGAGTTGATTCTGACTCACAACGATCTTAACAGACTTACTTACTGAGAGGACAAACCCATAAAGGAAGAGATGTTTCCTCCAATTGTCCAAAGTTATATGGGTTATTAGGGTCACAGGAGAATCAGCACTGGGGACAGACAATGTGTACCATTATATTGAAGAGGTGTCAAGATGGTGTACTGGAAGTCAGGAATTTCAGCTTCCAATGCTTATGCCAACATTAATTTACTGCACTCCACTCCCAAAACAAAATATTGCACTACCTTCCACAAATCAAACTCTCTGGACCTCTATTTTCTCAATGGACATTGGCAGTGCAGAAGGTGGAGGATTGGTTTAAAGGATCTCCTTCCAAGATCTAGGATTCTATTATTCTTTGAGTGCATGGATAAGGACCTAAGATCTGGAATACAAGATTCATTAGGAAAGATTAAAAGTACCCAGGTAACTTTCTTTGGAAATAAGGAGTAAGTCGACTGTGGTATCAATATGACAGAGATGAAGAAAGCAAAGCTCAGAGAAGTGTCACAATCACACAGTTAGCTAGCGGCAAATTCAGGACCGGACTTTAGGGTTTGGACATGAAGTCTGATATTCTTTACACTCCAGTGGATTTCCTCTAAATTCTCCATTTTAGAAAACTAAAGTCATTAAAAGGCAAAAAACAAAAATAAAAAACCTGAGCCCCAAGAACAGTGACTCAACATATCACTCAGCACATCCTGTATTTATTGAATGAATACTATTCCCATGTGAACCTATTCTCCCTTCTCTATCCTCTACTTTTGGTTAGTGTCACCCTAGAGATACAGTAGCCAGAAATATAAACCCTGACATCATCCTTTTCCTTTATTCCCACTCTGAACTACTTTGCAATCACATGCACTCACCAAATATGGCTGACCCCATCTCTGAGTTCTTTCCCCATTCTATAGTTTCTCCTTCATCCTGAACAGTTTTACATCAATTCAGGCCTTCATCTCTTGCCTCGCCTATTCCCTCCTAAGTGGTCTTCTTGCCTCTAAAACTTAATCCATACTATCCCTAATTTTTTAAATAAAAATGTAAACAAACATGTCTCTCACTGCTTAAAAACTGTCAACATTCATTAATCTACCCAAAGGATGAAGTTTAAGCTTCATAGTAGGGAAAAGCAGGCCCTTTTTTGTCCATGTCCTGTCTCTTCAGCCCAATTCCCTGCATTTGCCACTCACATTCCATGCTTCCACAAGAACAAATGCTGGCGATATTCCCCAGGTACTGCACAGCACTCTGTGCCTTGGCATATGCTAGCATCCCAGTCTGGAAATCTTCACTCCTTTCCCATTGTTTACTTGAAAAAAACCAATTCACAGTCAGAGCAAAGCTGAATAAGGCTATTTCCTGTTACAAATTCTGCATAAATATTCCAAAGGATATTTACAAATTCTGCAAATATTCTTGTGGATTTCTTCCAACGACATGGCTAAGACTTTACAAAACATAATCTGCTGAGAAATTTCCCAAAGAAATGAAATTACTGTTCATCTGTCATCCTGACAGAAATGTTTCTTATTCTCTGCTAATTGTTGACAACTCCTATGATTAAAAAGTTATTCTACAACATCACCATGCAAGATTTAATAGAGAAGTTAAGTTCAATTCCCACTCATAACCTGTTAACACTTATAGAAGTATTGGTACCTATTCTTACAGAGCAAAAGATGTTCAGATGTTTTGTACATTAATGGACTATCTAAATAAAACAGGAATTTATATCACAAGACATTTTATTCTATAGATAAAGATGTGCAAAAAGGTAATTCTAATGGACAGCAAAGCTTGGCTTTAGCAAATCCAGAGTGATCTGCTTGGGTGCACCACAATAGTTTTATAATGATCTTAAAATAAGTGTGATTTCTTTTAAATTTTAGCCGCCACAAAGCATTATGTCAAATATTAAAGTGATGCAGTGTTAATGCTACAGCACACAATGGGGCTGGCTACTCTGGTTCAGAAGAATAGTTCTTTAAACAGGACAATGTTTAGAAGTAAAAGAAACAAACAAACAAAAGCCTTGTTGCTCAGAACAGCTACCCAACTGGAGTTAACTAGTAAGTACATAGTGTAATGATGCTATCAAATAAATAATATGTAGTGTTAGATAAACTGTCCCTGGGTGGTGCAAATGATTAAGTGCTTGACTATTAGCTGGAAGGGCAGCAGTTCGAACCTATCCAGAGGCGCCTTGAAAGACAGTCCTGGCGATCTGCTTCTGAAAGGTCAGAGCTTTGAAAATCCTATGAAACAGTTCTACTCGTACACATGGGTCATTATGAGTTGCATCGACTCAACGGCAACTAATAACAGCAACGGTGTTGGATGTAGGTTTCTGAGTCCAAGCCTGTTCGCTTTTATTCAAATTGCCTCACATTCAAATTGCAATTGTTTTACATATCATTTTTTCCAGTTCTTTGTTTAGCTTATTGATAGACTCCTAAAAGTTTAGTTTTTAATATTCATCCACAATGTATATTTATCTTTTCCCGATTACGTGTTTTCAGCAACTTAATACCTTCCTCAAAATACACTAAACATTTAATCTAAAGCACATCTTCAGATATGTATGCACAATACAGTAAAATGAATTTGGCAAAGAGAAAAGATTTTGAGTTTTATTACAAGATTGTCACCTAGAGTTCTATTTATTTTTGGAGAGTCTTGTTTAAAGAATGCTATTAGCGTATTTTAGGAACATAATTAGTTCATCAGTAATACTTAAACAACCATAACGTTAAGATCAGACAGGAGTAGGAACTACTATATAACATGATGATTCACGTTATCTAGCCAGCTGGCATGACTTGGCAAACAGTATTTTACAAGATATCGCACCAGCTTGCGATCGCCTGGAGATGCAATGCTCCCAGTCTCTGTGAGTGCTGAAGGCGTGGCACGTAAACTCTGTTAACTGCCATCATCCACTTTCTACACCCTGGCAACTGGCAAACATTCCATGTGTAGCACAGTTGGGGAGTTTGTGAAAAGGAGACTGTAAAAAAAAAAAACAAAAAAACACACAGACAAAAGGGAATCAACATCCACAGCGTTGTAACCCTTTAAGGAGGTTAAGAATACCACGCATATCGGAGTCTTCATGTAAGATACAGGGGCAGTGTTACTAGATGTCCTATATGCTGCTGACGACAATAAACAAAACACGCAGAAAAGGGACTGATGACCATGAAAATACACCCCAAGCAAGGATTTAAAGCAGGTGGCATGTATACTCTGAACTCAGAGCTCTACATAGATTTAACTTGTGACAAACCGCCCTATTGTTCGTCTCATGATTTAAGAACAAATTGGTAGATTTACATTCATTTAAATAGCTACCTCTCACCAGATTGTGATGAGTCAACTTACCAATAACTGGAAGGTAACTGCCAAAATGCATGCAGTTTTAAAAACTGAGCACCCATCAGCATTTTCAGGAAAGTAACCAAGAATCAAAATTTCATTTAACTAAGTTTTCTTATAGTTTTCTGTAACTGCGGAGGATTTTTTACTATATTTTGAGCACCGCATCCTATATGGCATCAAAGAATTGGTCCCAGCTTCTGATTTACATTAAAAAGCATGGACTGACATCAAGTCACAAGATAGGTGAGTGTTAACATGACAAGGATATGAAATACGCATATAATAATTCTGAAGTTTTCATCATTACTTCTCTCAGATAAATCTAGTATAATCTCTTGGTCATTCTGTGAGTCACTGGCCAACTCATTACAATAATATAATCAATATATTATTGAGACAGAAATATACTGGCAATATGGGACGTCTCTAGAAATGCCAGTTTCTAAATTAATGTCAGAGTATTACACGTGTCATAAGTGGCTAACAAAAAGATGCCAAATCATCCCCATTGCTGAGATAATTGTTTTACTTTGAAGTTCTTCAAGATCTATTGTGTTAGTTCCCAGATCAGAGCTATGGCCCTCTCCCTTTTCCCTTGGTCTTCAATTATAATATAGAATCAGAAAGCTATTTAAAAATGGCTTTTTTTTTTAAATAAATAACAAATGAAGTTATTTCAGTGGTTGTAATGTTGCAAGCTTTTTTTTTTTTTTAGTTCTGTTTGACTGGATTTATTAAGAGGAGAATCCTTGATCTGCTTGCTAAAGATTTATTATCAAAATTTTGCATATGTTATGGCTCTCTGATAACCTTCAGAAATCTAAGATATTAAAAGATGAGTTTGGGGAATGTGTTTATGGGGTGAAGGGCCCCCATTAAGAATCTGTGAGAAAGGCTTTACTGTCTTAGTTATATTTTCAAGTGTATATTCTATGTCTCCCCCAACTAGACTGTTAATATAGTTAATACAGACTGTTAATATAGTGCCTTACACACAATAGGTGCTTTATAAATATTTGAAAATTGACATTGAAGAGGCATTCATGGAAATTCAAGGAAAAATCCTCGATGTGAAAAAACAAGTGCTATAGTTACTGTCTTGTTCCCATGCTTCTACCAGCCAGCATAACAAAACAACAACCCAAGGGTCGATTCAACAGTACTAACAAAAACAGCAATGATAATCTTTAGAAGTTAAATTTAAACTCCTCCATGTTCACAGAGTCAAATCATTACATATTATTTTCTCCTAGGCTCAGAGCCATTTGTTCAGTAACTCTTTGCACTAACTACATATTTTTGTGAAACTATAATTTGTTTTACAAACTGGTTTATTCTCTCTCATTTTGCACATATCCTTAAATCTGGGCCTTATTCTACTTTAATTTCTTTAAACTGCCATTTCTGTATCTTTCCACCATGGTGTATAAATAAGAAAGAGATACAGCGAAGTGCAATGGGGAACTACAAAGTTACATTTTACATTATTGATTTATTTTTAATGCCAACACATATCTGGTTAGAAGCTAGTATGTGTGTGAGGACAGGAACTAGGCAGCTGATGATGGAGAAAGATTATTCAAAATAAAATGAAGTCCCTTAGATAGAAATTATTCAGGTGTGCAGCATTAGAACTAACTCGCCCTAAATGTGGAACCATGGAACTGGATCTGCAGAGTGTAAATAAACATCCACCTCGGGATGTGGGATTCACTCAGGATTTCTTCAAATGGAAATGTACTTGCTGTGAGACGCTGTGCTCCCAAGGGGACAGAGCTATAGAAACAGACGTCATTTCTACTGTTTCCTGTAGTAAGTTGAATCTGACAGCTGATTCTCCTCTGGACAGGGAGAATTTTCAAGCCAAGATTATAAATATAATCCACTTTTCTGTACAATACTGGTCTTCGTTTTATTCTAGATGATGCCTTACCCCAGGATTTCAGTGAATGAACTCAAGCTCAGTGAACTCTCCAAGATTACGATACATGTCTCAAGGAGAAGAGATGTACAAAAACTACTCAGCCAATTACATGTACTTGTTTCATTAGAGCCTTCATTTAATTGCCTGGGAGTTATGAAAGATCTCGTAACAGAGCCACATTGTGCCATAACTTATTCTAGCCCACAAAGAGGAAACTGAAGCCCAGATAGGTTAAAACTGTATGCTCCCTAGGGCAAGAACAGTGTCCATTTTGTTCTGCATTGTATATTCATGGCCTTGCCCAGTACAGTGTAGAAGCTATACAGTAGTACAGCAGTTAAGACCCTAGAGTCTGGGGTCAGATATACCCAGCTTAGAACACAGGTTTCTAATTCCAGCAATTACTCGGTGGGTAACCATGGAAAAGTTGTTTAACCATATCTGAGCCTCAGTTTCTTCATCTGTAAAATGGAGATAACAATAGTATATATCGTATAAGGTTTTTGGTATAATTAAATGAAGTAATACAAGTGATGTGATCAAACAGCATCTACTACATAGCTAACATTTAATATATTATTAGTAAAATTGTTGTCACCATTACTATCTGGTACATAGAACCTCCTATTTGATGTCATTATAGAAAGAATGGATGAAGGCAGCAATTAAGCACCAGAGCACCAAACCGGGACGCTGGTTTTCTGACTTCTCTCTTAGTACCTGCCCCCTTACATTATACTATACATGTTATTAGAAATGTCCTTAAAACACTGATGAATTTAGTGTTGCTAACTGAAATTTGTGAAACCCTGGTGCTGTAATGGTTAAGTGCTATGGCTGCTAACCAAACGGTCAGCAGTTTGAATCCTCCAGGTGCTCCTAGGAAACTCTATAGGGCAGTTCTACTCTGTCCTATACGGTCGCTGAGTCGGAATCGACTCAACAGCAACGAGCTTTTTTTTTTTTTAAGCTGAAATTTAGTATCTCTTACAGGTAGGTGAGAGGGAGGAGCTCTGCATTTAGGCTTTATAACAGCTGAATGTATCATTTTTCATATTTTTGTTTTTATACAAATGAACTGAGCTTTTCTCATGTGAAGATTTCACTACTGAGGTAATGCCCCATTTCATGATTTCTCCATTATTTCTAACATCCTAGAAGTGCTATTACTGAGATTCCCAGCTTGCAGAGTTTAAATGAAGAGAAATCTAGATAAAGAGAAGCTCTGATCCAAAGCTGTTTTCAGTCTTGCACTGCTAATTGTATTAACTGTCTTCAACTGAAATTAAAATGGCATTTGTACTTTAATTATAATAATGTGGGCAACTGTTTAGGTTTATAAATTTGAAATGATTTTGGGGGTATGGTGAAAATATTTTAAAGGATACCATAAAGTTGAAAAAAACTTCACTTTTTAATATAAGCAAACATCAGTGTAGGAGTAAGGAGTTCTATCTTGTTTTTGTTAAGTGCGTGGAGTTGGTTCCAACTCATAGCGACCCTACGTACCACAGAACGAAACACTGCCCAGGCCTGGGCCAAACTCATGATCATTGGTTATGCTTGAGCCCACTGTTGCAGCCACTGTGTCAATCCATCTCATTGAGGGTTTTCCTCTCGTTCGCTGACGCTCTACTTTACCAAGCATGATGTCCTTCTCCAGGGACTGATCCCTCCTGAAAACATGTCCAAAGTATGAGAGACATAGTCTTGCCATCTTTGCTTCTAAGGAGCATTATGGCTGTCCTTCTTCCAAGACAGATTTGTTCATTCTTTTGGCAGCCCATACAATATTCAATATTCTTCTCCAAAACTCCAATTCAAAGGCATCAGTTATTCTTCTGTCTTCTTTATTCATCATCCAGTTTTCACATGCATAGGAGGCAATCGAAAATACCATGGCTTGGGTCAGGCACACCTTAGTTTTCAAGGTGATATCTTTGCTTTGCAAGGCTTTAAAGAGGTCTTTTGCAGCAGACTGGCCTGATGCAGTGCAGCTTTTGATTTCTTGACTGCTGCTTCCATGGGTGTTGATGTGGATCCAAGTAAAATGAAATCCTTGACAACTTCAATCTCTTCTCCATTTATCATTATGTTGCTCATTGGTCCAGTTGTGAGGATTTTTGTTTTATGTTGAGGCGTAATCCATACTGAAGGCAGTAATCTTTGATCTTCATCAGTAAGTGCTTCAAGACCTCTTCACTTTCAGCAAACAAGATGGCGTCATCTGCATAACGCAGGTTGTTAATGAAGTCTTCCTCCAACCCTGATTGCCCTGTTCTTCTTCATATAGTCCAGCTTCTCGAATTATTTGCTCAGCATACAGATTGAATAGGTATGGTGAAAGGGTACAACCCTGACACACACCTTTCCTGACTTTAAACCATGCAGTATCCCCTTCTTCTGTCTAAACAACTGCCTCTTGATCTATGTGAAGGTTCCTCATGAGCACAATTAGTTGTTCTGGAATTCCCATTCTTCACAATGTTATCCATAATTTGTCATGATCCACATAGTCGAATCCCTTTGCATAGTCAATACAACACAGGTAAACATCCTTCTGGTATTCTCTGCTTTCAGCCAGGATCCATCTGACATCAGCAATGATATCCCTGGCTCCACATCCTCTTCTGAATCTGGCCTGAATTTCTGGCAGTTCCCTGTCGACATACTGCTGCAGCCGCTTTTGAATGATCTTCAGCAAAATTTTACTTGCATGTGGTATTAATGATATTGTTTGATAATTTCCACATTCGGTTGGCTCACCTTTCTTGTGAATAGGCATAAATATGGATCTCTTCCAGTCAGTTGGCCAGGAACTGTCTTCCAAACTTTTGGCATAGAAGAGTGAGCACTTCCAGCACTGCATCCGTTTGTTGAAACATCTCAATTGATATTCCGTCAATTCCTGGAGCCTTGTTTTTTGCCAGTGCCTTCAGTGCAGCTGAGAGGTTCTATAGGAAATAAAATCTCCAAAAATTGTAATGCAGTTTTTTCTATTTCTTTAGTGCCTTCTTCCTAAGAATTCATGTATGGTGGCTCTATATAATATTCCTGGCAAAAATAAGAGTATTACTACCTCTTTTTTTAAAGATAGAAAAACTGAGACATTGAGCATTTAGGTAGCTTTCTCAAAAATACAGAGTTAGCTTGTGAACAAGAGATAAGTAGATTGAGTCTTTGGTGAGAACCACTAGTCCTGATGGATCTATGCTATTTTCTGATATGATCTTTCAGACACAATCGTAGTACACAGTCACCTTGAGATCTTTATGTAAGTGTTCTTAGATGAAATCTTAGAAAATTATATAAAACTAAGGCAATAAAATATCCCTTTCTTAGTGGGGACAAAAGAACTGGGGTAATATTAATGGCAATCAGTATAGTCCAAACCAAACTCTTTGCCGTTGCATCGATTCCAACTCAAAGCGACAGAGCAGGACTGTCTCGTAGGTTTTCCAGGGTTGTAATCTTCGCGGGAACACACCGCCACATTTCTCCCGGGAAGAGGCTGGTGGGCTCGAACTGTTGAGTTCTCGATTAGCAGCCAAGTGCTAACTGTGCTGCCAGGCCTCCTTATTGGTATAGTGAACCAAAAAACCAAACCCGTTGCTATTGAGTCAGTTCTGACTCAGAGCAACCCCATAGGACAGAGTAGAGCTGTCCCATAAGATTTCCAAGGAGTAGCTGGTAGATTGGAACTGCTGACCTTTTGGTTAGCAGCCAATCTTCTGAATAAATCCTAATTCCATCTTTTCTTTTCATGTCTGCAATGTCCCTTGCTTCCAGCTGCTCTGAACGAAGAGAGTGTTTGCTCTTGTTTTTTAAGATGTGAAACATAGTTTTCTCACAGTTGGAACAGTAACTGTCCAGAACATGTAATGGCATATACATAACAGCTGTGGCCCTAACTACCTAAAAAAACTACCTACGATCTATAAATTCTTAAAATAGAGCAGTGATTCTCAAAATGTAGTTCCTGTACCAGCAGAATTAGCACCACAGGGAAACTTGTTCTTAATGCACATTCTAGAGCTCTCCTACCCAAGACCTACTGAATCAGAAGCTCAGGGGATAGGGCCTAGCATCTGCATTTTAACGAGCCCTCCTGGTGATTGTGATGCACAGGAAGGCTTGCGAACCACTGATCTAGGCTCAGAGCTCCTTGATTCAGATATATGTATCCCCAACACCCGTATTTCTAGCATCACTTATTTTCTACTTGCCAGGTTCCTATGTCTGAAAATATTATTTATATATACAAACCCAAAAAAAAAAAAAAAAAGTTGCTATAAAGTTGATTCTGACTCGTAGCTACCCTGTAGGACAGAGTAGAACAGCCCCATAGGGTTTCCAAGCAGCAGATGGTAGATTGGTTAGCAGCCAAACTCTTAACCATTGTGTCACCAGGGATATATATATAGAGAGAGAGAGAGGTATCCATTGCCGTCAAGTCCATTCCAACACACAGAGACCCTACACACACACACACACACACAATTTTTTTTTTTTTTCTCACCGAGGAATGTCATCCTCTTTTCAATTGTTTGGGAAAGCTGCCAACTTTCATTTGAGAGGAGACAATATAGGTTAGAGATGTTTAAATGTAAGTATTCACATATGTGCAAACTATTGTTTTTAGAGTCAGTCTCAAATAGCAGAGATACATATAAATACAAAAAGCTTAAGCTGGGGATATTCAGTGATATTGTACTATCGACTTAAAGTGATGAAACCATTCTCAAATTTTAAATGTAGTTCACAAAGTGTCTTATGTCTCCTATAAGGATCCTGCCTTCCTACCCATGAATCCTGCCCTATAAGCATCAACCAGTACTTCTAAGTTTCACTGAAGGGTGGTTCAATGTTGTGGTCTTTAGGAACTATTTTTTACTTAAACAACAAAGTTTTTTCCCTTGTATTCTGAAGGGAATATGAATAGAAGTAACCAAAACTCTTGGCCAACATTTGCATTCTTTTTTTTCTTTTAATTATTTTTATTGTGCTTTAGGTGAAAGTTTACATAGCAAATCAGTTTCTCATTCAAAAATTTTTACACAAATGGTTTTGTGACATTGGTTGCAATCTCTGCAATGTGTCGGCAGGCTCTCCCTTTCCACCCTGAGTTCCCTGTTTCCATTCTTACAGTTTTCTGTCCCTTCCTACCTCCTAGGTTTTGCTTTTGGGCAGGTGTTGCCCATTTGGTCTCATATACTTGATTGATTTAAGAAGTATGAGTCCTCACGTGTGTTTCTATTTGTTTTATAGGCCTGTCTTTGGCTGAAAGGTGAAAGTGGCTCCAATATTTGAATTTTGCAGACTACTTTGTAATCCACACAAACTATACGACACCTTGAATTTCTACCTCCACTCTGAGAAATTGAAAAGATTTTTCCTCCTCTTTTCATTTGTGTTATACTGATGGTGCCTCCATGTTTGTTTCTTTGGGTCTTGACCTCAAAGCATTCTTAAGTTTTACCTCCATTTTCATAGGTTCACAATTCTGGTATATAAAAGATATTTAAAAATATTTGCTCAAGGTTCTATTTGCCGAAATGCCTCCGTGGCAGCAGAATCTTGTTCTGCAAAGTATCCACCTGGGGGAGATGGAGAAGTACTTTGTATAACATCAAAAGGTATCAAGAGGCATGGTCTACAAGATCACAGTAACTTCAGTATCAGTCATCAAATTCATAAGAAATGCAGTTGTTATTTTATCACTAATTATTCCAAATCTTGACACTAGTCTGTATATCACACTGCCGTTCAGTATAATAGGAGACAAGTCTGAATCTGTAGATAAATCATGATGAAAAGAGTACAAATACATTTGTCTTTTTTTTTCTATCACTTAAGTTCATTATATACGGCTTTTTAATCTTGAATGACATATAAACTCATTTTCTTTTTTTTTAAATTTTTTTATTGTACTTTAGATGAAGGTTTACAGAACAAACTAGTTTCTCATTAAACAGTCAGTACACACATTGTTCTATGACATCGGTTAATAATCCCACGACATGTGTCAACACTCTTCCGTTTCAACCTTGGGTTCCCCATTACCAGCCTTCCTGTTCCCTCCTACCTCCTTGTCCCTGCCCCTGGGCTGGCGTGCCCCTTTAGTCTCATTTTGTTTTATGGGCCGTCCAATCTTTGGCTGAAGGGTGAACTTCAGGAGTGACTTCATTACTGAGCTGAAGGGGTGTCCGGGGGCCATACTCTCAGGGTTTCTCCAGTCTCTATCAGGCCAGCAAGTCTGGTTTTTCTTTCTGAGTTAGAATTTTGTTCTACATTTTTCTCCAGCTCTGTCCGGGACACTCTATTGTAATCCCTGTCAGAGCAGTCAGTGGTGGTAGCCGGGCACCATCTGATAGTTGTACTGGACTCAGTCTGGTGAAGGCCATGATAGATGTGGTCCATTAGTCCTTTGGATTAATCTTTCCCTTGTACCTTTAGTTTTCTTCATTCTTCCTTCCTCCCGAAGGGGTGAGACCAGTGGAGTATCCCAGATGGCCTCTCACAGGCTTTTAAGACCCCAGACACTACTCACCAAAGTAGAATATAGAACGTTTTCTTTAAAAACTATGTTATGCCAATTGAGCTAGACGTTGTCTGACACCATGGTCCCCACAGCCCTCAGTCCAGCCATTCATTCCCTCAGGGAGTTGGGATGCGTCTATGGAGCTTCCATGACCTTGCTTTGAACAAGATGTGCTGGCTTCCCCAGTATTGTGTGCTGTCTTACCCTTCACCAAAGTTACCACTTATCTGTTGTCTGTTTAGTGTTTTTCCATCCTCACCCCTCCCTACCCTTGTAACCATCAAAGATTGTTTCTTTTTGTGTGTAAACTTTTTCATGAGTTTTTACAGTAGTGGTCTCATACAATATTTGTCTATTTGTGATTGACTTATTTCACTTAGCATAATGCCCTCCAGATTCATCCATGTTAGGAGATGCTTCACAAATTCATCGTTGTTCTTTATCATTGTGTAATACTCCATAGTGTGTATGTACCACAGTTTGTTTATCCATTCATCTGTTGATGGCATCTAGGTTGTTTCCATCTTTTTGCAATTGTGAACACTGCTGCAATGAACATGGGTGTGCATATGTCTATTCATGTGATGACTCTTATTTGTCTAGAATATATTCCTAGGAGCAGGATTGCTGGATCATATGGTATTTCTAAGCATCATATCATTTTCCAAAATGGTTGTATCATTTTGCATTCCCACCAGTAGTGCCTAAGAGTTCCAGTCTCCCTACGGCCTCTCCAACATTTGTTGTTTCCTGTTTTTTTTTTGTGTGTGTGTCAGTAGTGCAGATGCGAGATGGTATCTCATTGTGGTTTTGATTTGCATTTCTCTAATGGCTAGAGATCTCCAGCATTTCCTTATGTGTTTGTTAAACTCATTTTCAAGGGAAAAACAAAAATGATCTTGAAACCACCATGGGTTATAGACCCCAATGCCAGTTAGAGAAACACTGAGTTAAAAATTTAAGGTTTGTTATATAAAAATGTTTTCCAGTTAAAATTGTTCACTATATTAAAAAAAATTAAATGTATTCCTGTAAACATTTTTTTCAGATTATTAAAATGAAAACACATAATTAAACATTCCCATAGATTCCAGGAATAAACATATGGATAACAGTCTGAACCTCGTGTGAGAAACATAACTTTCTACTAATCCATGTCATATCTCTCAGCTCTATAAAACATCTAACATAAAAGTGAAATATGTGCCCAGGAATATTTACAGTAATACATATTACTTTGTACCCTCGATCAGAAAATTTGAAAATTATTTCATGTTTCATATTTTAGATACAAAGATCAGCTTCATGGATAAACTTTAAAAAATACTCAATTATATTTATACCAGATAGCCAAACTCATTCATTAGCTTGAACCATCTGACCAATACCTGAAGATTCCCTTTTGAGAGCTCTTAGCCTGAACTATCCAAAATATCCAATCTTATCCCAGTTTAGAGGATATTCAGAAATGGAAATTCCATAGATTTATAACGCTATGAGTCGGAACTGACTAGAAGGCAACTGGTTTGGTTTTTATAATGCAAAAGAGAATTTACACTCAAAATATTTATGCAAGAAAATATTTATGAAATCAGTATCTCATAATATATACATGACCAACAGAGAATAAATTTTAATGGAAGGAGGGAGGAATGGCTTTCAAATTCTTACAGTGTTACCCACTCTGCTTATATGCTAAACTTTGCTGACAGCAATAATATCCTTGTTGATTCTTGCAGCTGTACTTTAAGCTAAACAATCTGTCTCAAGAAGGATGTGAACCATCAAGTTTGCAGAATGGGTATGGCTCTGCCAGAGTCTTATCTATCTGAAAGATGATATGGCCTATTCCCTGCTGTATATAAGATTTGAAATAGCAAAATGTAATAATGTTTCAAAGTTTTGTTTAGGTTTCTGTGAATTCCAATATGAGAGAGGCAAATAACTAAATATAAGCATACATATAACATACAAAGCCAAATATGCACAATTTTACCTCAAATAACCTAATTCCAATTAGATGGGAATTCACCTCAGTCCAACAGAATTCTCTGTGATGAAAACATTATTTATTTTTGTTGTCCAATATTGTAACCACTAGCCACTTGTGCCTATTAAGTATTTGAAATGTGGCTAATGCAAATAAGGAACCAAATATTTTATTTTAATTAAAACTTTATTTAAATAGCCACATGTGGCTACCATATTGGACAGTGAAGGAGGTAACCCTTTCTTTTAAAATATAATTTCACAAATTTACCTTTACTTTTATAAGACTTTTGATATTAAATCAACTTTTTATTTTTAAAAAAATTCTTTCTAAATTAAATCAGCTCTATAATTCGAGTTCATTTCCTTTTGCTTTGTATTCTATTCTGTGATACATTTGTGAAAGCCTTTCATAACACTGGAAACAATTTTCAAGAAACAAATTTCCAGAACTGTTTCTCTTTATTAAGCCAGGTAAGTTTAGCTCATTTAGACATTTTCTCTCTCCCATTTTCTTTTATTTTTCCTGTTCTTTGCTACACTCCTCATTTTCTAGATATATTAAGCCAAAATAAGATGCAACACATGAAAAGACAATGAGATTTGTGTGTGAGAGAGAGGAAGTGGGGAGGGTGAATGACGTTTAGAATAATTTTAGATTTACAGAAAAGTTGCAAAGATAAAGAGTTCCCATATATCCCCATCCAGTCTCCCCAACAGTTAACATCTTATATTAGTATGGTACATTCGTCACAACTAATGAATCCATATTGATACATTATTTACTAAATTTTGTATTTTATTTGGATTTCTTTAGTTTTTACCCAGTGTCCCTTTTCTGTTCCAGGATCCCATCCAGGATACCACATTACATTTAGTTGTTATGTCTTCTTAGGCACTTCTAAACTGTGAAAGCTTCTCAGACTTTTCTTGTTAACTGACTTTTAATTAGAATTACTGTAATTTGGCAAATTTGTGTTTGAGTTGCTAACACTCAATGAAATAAAAATAAAATTAATTTTAAGATCAGAGAGATACCAAAAAGCCTGGTGACCAATACCTTGACAGAGACAATTACTAACCATACCAGTCACTCTGGACCATGGAGGATATCCCTGGGACACTCGCCTAGCTGTGGGTAAATCATGGCTAACTACCTTCAGGGGGCTAGCCACTCCCTAAAAAAAAGTAAGAATCAACTTAACATTTATGCAGCCTGGATTTTATGTCCAGTTCCCTGATAACATCAAGTGAGATATGACACATCTTGTTATTTTACCTCCCACCCTCCACACACACATATACAATACATGGCCTGTCATCTCATTATGGAAGAGAACTGAATTTGCCTGAAGTGACTTGTTCTTCAAAAACTAGTCTGTGGCTACTTAGTAATTTGTGCTATTCTATATCCTTACAAATGGCATCTGAATAATTGTGTTAGTATATTCTTACACACTGAGGTTGAACATTGAACTTTTATAAAACATTGGGTATCTCTGTGATCCCTGGGTGATCTGCAAAACCAGTTATTGGCTCTTGGATAAAGATTTGGCATCTATAAAGAATCTTAGACTGTATACTATGTGAGGTAAATTTGGACCCTACTCTTAAAAATGTACCAGCTTTAGTCTAACCATCACATTCCTGACAATGGCCTAACTTTCCCACCTCTTTTAATAATTTTTTTTTAAACCAATATTTCCTTGTTATTGGGTATGTACTTGAGGAGCAAGGAGATTTAAGGATCCCTTTTTTTTTTTTTTTGATTCCACTCTTTCACTGCATATAACTTAAGACTATTTGCCCATCCCTCTTAAAATGGTTCTCTGCTCCAGTTTCTCTGCCCTTGTCCTTAACAAAAAGATGCTATTTGTTCTGCATCATCTGGCTGAATTTCTACATTCACTGAAAGTTCCAACTTACCTTTTTCTTTTCTGTTCTTTGTAAATATATATATATATATAAACTTATAATTTAGAAATTTGAATCACAGAATTGAAGAACTGGCATCAACTTCTACATTGTCTGGTATATGCCCTTCATTTGACATATGAGAAATCTGAGGCTCAATACTTACCAAAGGTCACAAAGTTGATCAGCAGGGAAGTCAATTCCATATTGTTGGTATCTTACCTTTTAATTCTCTCTGAAGTATGGTATGATTCCACTACACTACACAGCCTCTACATTTCATCAAATCAAGTTTGCCCAAAGGGAATTAGTTCTTAAAGCTCTAAGAGCACTTTTCTAAAAATGGTCCTATTTTTGAGACACAACACAGACTTTGTAGGCATAGTATTAATAAGAATAGTAGTGAATGTACCTATTAAAAATCATAATATATCTCCAAAAATAACGTGCTTTGAGTCTCCTTCCACATACCATCTCACTCCTTGTGTCCCACCAGCCTTTCCAGGCCATTTCTCTTTTTCCCCCTCATATGGAATCAATCCTCTTTTGATGTTCTTCTATGTAGGTATGCACTTTCTACTTGCGGTAATGGCCGCATACACCAAGCACCAGACCTCATTTCCTCATTGCAGCCATCGACATCTGGACCCCTTTTTTGGTGTGGCTCAATCCTCTTTAGCAATAGGTAGCAGGTCCTGGGAGAGCAGTCAAGGGAGTAGGCTAACACTACCACAAGCCCAATCTCATCGCTCATCACCCCCTCATACTGCAAGCATGTGAACTGACTTTTTCTTCCTAGATTATACCATTCTCTTTCATGTTTCCATGCCTTTGTACATGCTGCTCATTCTCTTTTTTACCTTACACACTAGGATATTTCTTCAAGATTCAGATAAATCAACTCTCTATGCTTTCCCCAACTTCCTGTTCTCCAGAGTTAGATGCTCCCTCTTTTGAGCTCTCACGGCCTGTTGTAAGTAACTTTATTTGGTACTTATTTTTTTATAGTACAACAGTACCTACATATATGTATTCCCACTATACTTTGAGTTCTCCAACAGCAAGAAACTTGTCTTTTCATTCTGGAATCCTTATCGGGCTGCTTAGAAGATAACAGACAATAATAGTAATTCTTAATATTTGAATACATACCATGTGCCAGGCACCATACTAAGGCATTTACAGGAATTATATATTCCTCATAATAAGCTTAAGCAATACTGCGCTTAATATGAAAAAAAATCGAGGCCCAGAGAAGTAACATGTGCATGCTCATACATCAAGTAAGCTGTGGAGCTCAAATATAAGTCTAAATCTAGAGTCCATTTTCTTCAGTACTTCATTACCTGTCTGAAGGGTGTCAATTAACAAGTGCATGAATCAACAGAAAGAATCCTATATTAAAGCATATGATACCAAGAATTCTAAATGTTTCAGCTGCCGGTCATGGAATCTTACGGTTATAGACTGGAATGGCCCACTGGGACCATCAAGCCCGAACTTCTCACTTTATGGAGGAAGCAGAGGTTCCAAAAGGTGCTGCAACTTTCATCTCTACTTTTCACAATACTGTATATACTTTAAAGAAAAAAAAATTTTATTTATTTATTTTTTTTAGTCATTATAAATGTGACTCCTTAAAAGAGAAACATATAAAAAAGCAGAGATATATAATGACTCTAAGCTAGGCACAATTTTAAAGCAGGATGAAGGGCAAATATGTTTTAAAAATCTCTGTTTATGTTTGCATGGGTAGAACTTTAAACCCAAGGGAGAAAATGGATATTTAGTGAAAAACCCATCAAAGTGTAAGCTTCTAAGGGACATACCATATATTTGAATATTTTCCCAGAGAAAACGATAGAATCACCTTTCCTACTGACTTATAAAGAACTTTGTGGAGAATGCTAGAACAACTACAGTGAACAAAAGGGCCTGAAAACAATCCAGAAGCTTGAACAAAAGAGCCTGAAAACAATCCAGAAACACTCTTTTTTCTTCAAAAGAAAATTCCAACTGGTCCAGTCAGGAAATGTGGCTTTGAACAAGGAAGGCAAATGTGAATTGGTTCCCACTGGATTGGACATTTCCCAAGTGTTTTTCCTATGAAGCTGCAGCTTGGCCTTGCTTTTAGACACTAGTATGCTATGTGACCAAGGCTGCGAGTACTCAGAGACCCGAGGAAAAAAATTCTGGCAGACAACAAATTATTTAATCTACTTTCTTTTCCTGTTGTGAAAAAAAAAAAAAAAAAAAGAGGTCAAAACAAAAAGAATGTAAATTTATTTTAATGGGAAAGGAATTTTGTGGATATGAGAATTTCATTTGTTTAATTCCTTAACAAAAAAAAAAAAAAAATTCCTGATACTGAGTAAAAATTTAAACTTCATATTTTGGAATATTTGATTCTAATGTGTCTTAATTACAATTAGGTGGGGCATTAAAAAGTAGGTTATAGCTTCAGAGCAATTCAGTAATCTACCTCAAGTATTTATTAAGCTTTGTCTCTACTGGAGGGTATACAAAAGGCATATGTGATATGGGTCCTGCACTTCAAGGAATAGACATAAAATCTTGTCATGGAGAAGAGACACATTCACGAAATAATTTGAGAACAAGATAGTATGAAAAAAGGTTTAAACATAACCAAATAAATTACCTTGAATTATGGATGTAGGGAAAGACTTTGAGACAGAGTCGGATGCCTCAAAGAATTGTTTTTATAGGTGAAAAGGATTAAAGAGAAAAAGGTGTTTTTACAGTGACAATGTGCACAGAAACAGAAAAGTATGAAATAGCATTCATTCAAGTGTTCACTCAACAAATATTTGCCAAACACCTGTATGTATACAGCCCCGTGTCAAGTGCTAGCATGACATTTCTTCTTATTTTTCAGGAAAAGTGAAGAGATCAGGCTAGCAGGAACAAAGGGCAGATTTTAGCTAAATGACTTTGGATGAGTCACTTAACCTCTCTGAGCCTTAGTTTCCTCCCTTGTGGAATGAAAGGTTAGCCACCAGTGGTTTCTAAACTTTTCTTTAAACAATGAAACTCTTTCCTGTTACAGTGAAATCTTAGGCACAACCCAAATATATTAAGGACCCAGAACAGACCTTCTCTAGCTGAAGGGAGGGGAAGAGACTGGCGAAAAAGAGAGTCCAGGTATACCTCTTATTCAACCCCTCCCTCCCTCTCCCTGTTCTGTACCCCAAGACTCTTCTGCAGAATTCCAAGATTACACGGGAAATTGTTTTAAACAACTTATCTTCCTGTTTCCTTTCCAATTGTAAAGTGCTATAATATAGGAAATGTAAGTAGTAGAAGATTAGTTTTTTAAATACAGTTTTCTTACAAAGTTTGCTAGATTTCAGAGTGCCAAAGCAGTGCAGGCTCATTCTTAAGTGAAAGAACAAAATTGTTGCTTGAAAGTTTGTTGTTTTAAAGTATTTGCTAATGTCATTTAGAAGGCACTAGAAGAAGAAAACTAGATACTAAGCTATAAACATCTGGACTAAGCTACCAGTACTGGGGCTCTGGAAGATCAAACCATTCTAGCTAAGAGGAATCTGTAGAACTTGATGAGATTAAACAGAGAAGGAGACAAAGAAGTCAAAAATAGGATCTCAGTTTGTAAATCCAATATGGTATGACAGATAGATAATGAGGAAGTGGATTTCAAGATAGTGCATATTGGAATTTCTTGGGGAGCTTTAAAAAATACTGATAACTGATTCCCACCCCCCAGAGATTCTGAATAAATTGTTTAGGGGTACAGCCTAGGCGCTGGAATGTTTAAAGGTCCTCAGGTGATTCTAATATGCAGCCAAGTTTGAAAATCACTGAATTAGAAGGATAGAGAAGTTATGGCAGGCCTACAGAACATGCTTTAATGAACTATCTTCTGCTGTTTTTATGGTCTACCTAAATTTTTTGTTAAAGTTGATTTTATTCAGCTTCTTTTCCAAATATTAAATACTAGCCATATAACTACACAGTTACATGTAATATCAATTTTTTTTCTATATTTTTCTGTCAACATATCTCTATGGTATTTCCAACACCAGAATAGAGAGGCTTGTAAACAGTATATTATTCAGGCATTCCTACCTTGAAATACTACTTAGTCTCTATAAAACCAAACAAATAAACCAGTTGTTGTGGAGTCAATTCCCACTCATGGCGACTCCATGTTTTGTAGAGTACAGCTGCGCTCCATTGTGTTTTCGTGACTCTGACCTTTTGGAAGCAGATCAACAGGTCTTTTTTTCTGAGCACCTCTGATTTGAACCACCAACAATCATTTGAACCACCCAAAGAACCAGTCTCTATAAAGGTATTACTAAAAGTCAAGAGAAATTCAGCATTTACTCTAAGTACAGCAAAAGGAAGGTAAATGATATTTTAAGTCAAAGCAACCACTAATATTTACATTCCCTTTTTGAGTTTTTAAAACTCTTCTATAAATGCTAACCAGATGAATCCTAACAATACTTTTATTATTTAATCACAACAGAGACTATGATTTTTTTTTTTTTTTTCCAGATGAGGACATGGAGGCCCAGAAGTTAGGTAATATGCTTGAGTGCCAGTTGCAGAATTTAACCCATGAGGCCTTAGGTCTTTCCACCTCTAGTTCAGTTCTCTCTATAGTTGTCCCTCAGTATCTGTGGGGGATTGGTCCCAGCACCCCTCCCCCCATACCAAAATCCAGGAATGCCCAAGTCCCTTATATAAAATGGCATATAGTATTTGCTTATAACCTATGCACATCCTCTCAAATGTTTTTGTGTATGTGTGTGCTTTAGGTGAAAGTTTACAGCTCAAGTTAATTTCTCATACAAAAATTTATACACATATTGTTTTGTGACATTAGCTACAATCCCTACAACGTAACAACACACTCCCCCTTTCCACTTAGGTCCCCTGTGTTCATTCAACCAGTTCCTGTCCCTTCCCGCCTTCTCATCCTGCTTTTTGGACAGGAGCTACCTATTTGGTCTCTTACACCTGATTGAACTAAGAAGCACATTCCTCACACGTATTATTCTTGTTTTATAGTCCTGTCTAATCTTTGTCTAAGAGTAGGTTTCGGAAATAGTTTCCGTTCTGGGTTAACAGTGAGTCCAGGGGATCCCATACACTTTAAATCATCTCTAGAATATTTATAATACCTATTACAATGTAAATGCTATGTAAATAGTTGTCATACAGTACTGTACTATTTAGCGAATAATGACAAGACACCAGACAAACAATGCTAGAACAAGGAATGCTAGAGAGAGACTGAGGATCTGTGAAATGGTGGGAGGCTACAGCAGGGGATCACCGAGCCAAATTCAAATTTTGCTTCTTGGAACTTTTTTTTTCCAGAATATTTTTGATCTTTGGTTGGTTGAATCCTGGGGTGTGGAACTTGTGGATCCAGAGGGAGGGCCCACTATATAGCTTCTTCAAGCAAACAGCCTAGTTATCAGGTGTATAGCCAGAGGAAGAGGGAGATGTTTATCCACTCAAAGTGATCTTTCTCCTCTACATCCCACAGATCTTTATCAGTACAGTCTAATGAAAAAAACTTATTTTCATAATTGAACTATATGCTTCTTGAAGGTAGGGTTCATGTAAGATTCATGTTTGCAATTCCCCAAAGCACCGAACACAGTTTCATGTACTTAAAAAGTTCATTAATGGAAATTTTGGGTCTCTGCCACAAAGCTTTGACCAAACTCTTGCAGGTATGGGAATGCACTCTCTCAGGGTATATTCTGTTTTAGACCAATTTATTGGACTTTGAGTTCAGAATCAGAAATATCATTTTTCAAGTTAATTATACTGCTTGTTCCAGCCTCTTGTTACTTGTACAGCACTGTTTTGTACATGGCAAATAGTTCCTCAAATAAGGAACTGTTACCATATCTTTCCTGAGGTCTTTCTTCCCATTTCCAAGTCAAATCTTCCAGTGTCTATAATTTCTTATACAGAAGCTTTCAGATCATTCTCTTTCTTTGACATCATCCACTGGATAACATTCAAGTTTGGCAATGTCCCTCTTACCGCATAGGTATTCTAGGATAAAACTATGACTTCAGAAAGTGACATGATCCATGTAGAGTTCAGAAGAACTACTACCTACCATGATAGGGAACTATGATTCTAAAGTAAGGTTATGTTAGCTTTCACAGCCATCAAAGCTCATCAAATGGAAAGTTGAGCCTGCTCTTCATCTGGGCCATGATTAACAACCTAACAGTATCATTATCTAAAGTAAATGAAAAGAATACTTTAACTTGTATATCTGAGCTTTCAAGTAGTTTTTCCTTAAACATGAACCCAATGCTACTGGATGGTTACCTGGGCAGCCCAGCCAGGGATGCTTACAGGTAATCAGGGTTTTCATCGTGACCGTCGAAAGAGAATTTCACTATGCCAGAAAGGGTCAACAGCACTGGGTGGGTTTACCGGGTAGAAAGGGGTTGGTAGGACTGCATTAAAGATATATAGCATAATTTACCCAGTGAAGATATCATGAAACTTATAAAGAGCACAATACCTTCTTTCTTTCTTTCTTTTTTTTTAAAGCAGCTTTACAGAAAATCACATGTAAAATCTATCAAGGGCGTTAACTACTGGGAGAGTTATCAAGTTTGGACTTTTTCAGTTTGGCCTTAAGCCCCATAACAACTTCTCAATCAATAGCTTCAAGGAGACTACTAAAACAGTACAAAAGCAATGCCTGAGAAACAGTGTCAAAACACTTGAAAACTGTGGAAATTCTAACAAATCACCTTTGAAGTTTAGAATAGACTTCTATTCTAATTCCTCCAATTAGAAAAAGATTGGTATTCATCCCCCACCCTGACTTATCCTGACACAAATAAAAGGAGGATGAATTTCAAATTACCTCTACTCATGGCAGTTTTATCCTAGACAAAGTTCCTGCCACAAAACAGAGGGTGAAGGACTTCTAGTAGAGCTGTAATTGCCATAATGTTGATTAAATGTACACTTAACTCAGGGAAAAGCTTTTCTGTGGCATGGCAGAGCAGTCTTTCTAGTGCTATTAAAAAACCCTTCAAGTACAATCTTCTAAAAGTGGTACTTTGACGAGCAATACAACATACCTGAAGTTTTACTGCTATGTAAAACAGAGGTTGGAACTGTAAAGCAGTGAAAAATAGGGGTGACACTGTCTTAGATACACTGTCGCATTACACATATTATGAAACATGCAAGAAAACTAGGTTCACTTTATAGTTACAACTTGGTTTCGAGACCAAACATTATCGATATCATTTGTTCATTTCTCGAACCTCATTTACTAGACTTGGCTCCAGGGACTTTCAGCTATTTTTCCAAATCATATATAAGCTTAAGTGATAAGTGTTGCTGACCCCAAAGATGATGAGAAGAAAGCATTGTGGGATGGAAAAGTACTTCCCAAACAGAAGCCCCAAATGTGCTTTGAAGGGCAGAATATGTATTTGTTATACAAGGTTTGGAAAGTTTGTTATAATGTGAAAACATCAGTTATGACTTAATAGTCACACATTTCAAACCAGGATGTGTGTATGTGAGATTGTTTACCTAAACACACACACACACAGAGTGAGAGTGAGCGTGTGAGTCATATGCTTCCAGAGAGATCTTTTTTGGTTAAGTACAATGATATTATCAAAACGACAGGCAAGGTTTTAAGTCTTGTTTCTCAGAGGCATTTGGAAGGGTTAGAGAGAAAAACAGAATGGCATTCAAAACAGTAAAACCCTCTCAGGGATTCGCAAAACCATGCATCCCCGCCCCACAACCTCACCACAGATTCTTTTGATGGAGTAGTGTCTAAGCATTTTAAACTAGTGTCAGGTTTAGCTAGCAAGACAAGCAAAAATCTCCAGAACAGTTATGTAGGAATGGTAGCTACAAGATGAACCACTAGTTTCTGAGTGCTAGTTTAGAGAACAGAACACACTGTCAATTGACACTTGCCTTTGACAATTTGAGCAGAGTCAGGTCACCTGACCCCCAGCCTCATCCACAGCTTAGTAAACTACATTGCTCCCTAAAGAATAATTTATCTCTATCTTTGCTGAGTGCTAGACTTCACTCTAAAATGAGATAACTGAGAGTGGTCAACTGACTTCACATCAAAGCACGACTTTTTGCAAAAGAGAGTCAAGAAAAGAGAAAGAATCTCATCACAAAGGCAATTAGTTTACATGTTATTCCACTTACCATTTGATTGAGTACCTGTCTAGCCAGGGAACAAGATGTTTTACATTGTACCTAACAACTTAAGATTTAGAAGTATATTAATCCTTTGTCCTAATACTAACTAGTTTTTCATAATCTGTTTTTAGTAGTAGTCCTGTTTTTCAGAATTGACATAAAATGACATAAGAAAATGCAGAGTTAAATCAAGGATGAGGAGTCCTCACAGATCCTGAGTTAGGAGAACAACATGCCTAACCAAAGGACGACAAAGAGTCATCACCCCAGACCAGTAAGTTAGGAGTTAGTGTGTAAATGGTCTGGAAATTTGGGTATTAACCTCATTAGTAAAAGTATCTACATAATGTACAAATTATATTTCACATACACACACATACAAAATCTAAGGATTTACTATATCCAGTCTTCATTAATGAAATTTGTCAGAGAATATTTAAACACCTAATTTCACTTTACAGAAAAGATACATAGCATTTACTCTCGCTGAAGTGAAACAATCTAAAACCAATGACTTTATGCTATGCTTAGTTATAAAGGATTCTCCATGTGGAAGAGCCAGAAGATCAATCACCAACTGAGTATCCAATGAAACCTACTGTGTGCCCAGCATGCAAGAACTTAGGAATTGAAGAGATGGTCCTAGGTCTAACATTCATATTTTATTATAGCAAGCAAAAAGACACAATCTAATTGAGAGTTAAACTGAATGTTACACATTAAGTGCTGCAAAAGATTAGACATGAAGGTGATCCACAGCCTAAAACAGTCAACATAAGATGACCCTTGGTATTGGCCATAAAGAATGAAGAGGATTTGTAACACACAAACAAAGGCAAAAATGTAGGAACGTGTACATAACAGAAACCCTGGTGGCATGGTGGTTAAGAGCTATGGCTGCTAACCAAAAGGTCTCCAGTTAGAATCCACCGGACGCTCCTTGGAAACCCGATGGGGCAGTTCTACTCCGTCCTATAGGGTCACTATGAGTGGAATTGACTCAATGGCAACGCATTTGTTTTTGTTTTTGGTGTATATAACATGTCTATGGGAAGGTTAAAAAAAATCTCTGATTAGAATGAAAGATAAGACTGGGTTATTGTAGCCTTAAAAGTGAGTGGGGCGGGGGGGAATCTATATTCAATGAAAGTTGGGAGCTACAGAAGGTTTCTGAGCAATAGGTAGATAGAGTAAACAAAACAAAACAAAAAAAACCCAAACCCACCGACAGAGTAAAAGGCAGTGTTTATTGACTATTCAGCCAGGATAATATAAAGTAGGTGAAGGAAGGAAAACCTAAAACCACAACTAGCAAGTCTAGAGGCCTCCTTACATTCAGTAAAACAGGACAGCAAATATTAAGGGATTTCCAGTCACTTTTTGGGATAAGCAGGATTTGACTACTCTTTGTGAAGAAGGAAGATAAGAAAGCAAGTAGCCCACCAAATAATTAATACAACAATGAGACTATGAGAGGCAGGAAAGAAACCTTAGCTCTGTCATCAAGACTTTCAAATGTAACATGGAAAAGATAGAACTCTACACTGGAAGTTTTAAAGTAATGTTCCTCCTTCCATGCCTGGTTTCCTAGGTTCCACATATATCTTGGTCGTATATGGTTTGTTTCCATACCAAAATAAATTCTCAATATTTTGAATTTTTTTGTAAGGCTGTCTTTATGCTTGATTCACTCTTAGACATGACCCAGACAAATCAGAAAAGAGATTTTACTTTTTTAAAAAAGAAAATATATGGCTAACTAGTATAGAGAGAATTCAAACAATGCCACAAAATAGAAAGGATCAACCTTTTTTAAAACAACAAAGAATTTCAATCAACTAGTGTTCAAGTACTGAGTCACTCTGAATTACCCAGAGCCTTGACCAATATTTATTGCTACATGTTTTAGAAGCAATTTCCATTTTGATGGGTTGTTTCAAAAGTGGTATTCTGAAGCAGTTAAGTAACATAAAAATATAGGATCAAGATTATGTCTGTCAGATGAAAAATACAGCATTTATGCAGCATTATACAATCCATTCGCTGGTTTATGAGCCCAAGGTCCCCATGGGAGTGTCACAAACCCACATAGTATGCTACAGGGTTATATTTTGCATTTGAGGCTCCAAATGAGCAGGAAATACTTTGTAAAACCACAAGTGTAACTATAATACTTGTATGTGGTCCCACGAAATAAGTCCAAAATTACAAATGATCTCAATTTGGCAGCTCAAGATGTCCTCAGTTTAGGTGATCCAGCCATTAAAATACATGCACTTTTTCTCCAGGATGTCAGTACCCCTCAATTGTTAAGGTGCATAGCACATAAATCAGATGGTCAAATTGGGCCTATGAAAGAACAGTTACCAATGATTCAATGTCAAGGAAGCCTACTGCAGTGTTCCCCAAGGATGAGGCCAGTATTTCTTAAACACTCCAGCTAACTGCCTTCAATAAAGAAAGAACACATGGTACTTAGGTTCAAAGATGACATCACACCGGGGATAGTTGGTTCAGCTAGCTCAGGAATGGACATAATTGGAATTCAAAACAAAAGGTTATGTCATGGACATAAATTTAAAAATAAAATATATGGATAAGTTATACATTTACAGAAGAAAATAATACAATAGAACAGCAATCTCAAGCAGCAGACACAAATGTGAAATAAAGCTGTGGAGCCTGAGGAGAACCAAGAACTAACCCTGGTTTGGAATGGAACCATATTCAAAAGGTATACCTAATCCTGATAAATATACACAATATATAAAATGTAATGAAGCAACTATGCAATTCTTTGGTATTTAGTAATAATGTTAACAATATCGGTTCTGTCTAGGAAAACTTATTTAAAAAAAAACTTATAAGTGTGTAAAATAGGATTTACGGAAATATTAAATAACTTGGAATTATTTAATCTAGAGAAGTAAAAGTTGAAGGGTGGGTCAGGATTTTTGAATACATAAAAGATTATTTTTATACATATTTACTGCTTTACATTTAAAGAAGAAAGAACACAAAGAATGCAGTTCATATTGCAATGACAGATTTATACAAAAACTGTAATTTTATAAACCGTAAAAGTCATCAAAATAGTTGATAAAAGATAAAATTCTTTGGGGTCCTTATCTAATAGGCCTTAACACAATCTATGACTTTTAAAATTGCAGATTCAATCCAAACTAAGACTAAAGATTTCATCAGATGATACTAGGAATTGATTTTCAACTCTAATTTTCTAACACGTTTTTGGGAGAATTATCAAACCAAATTGCCTTCCAGTCTTTTGCTAGAGTCGGGGCCAGGGGACTCAAAAACAAATTTTTTCCCAAAGGAAATGGACCATTGACCACTGACCACAAAATTAAGAATACTATGTACTTTGATTTTAATATAACACTAAAATTATCTTTCAAACTGAGGGGTTACTGAAGGTCACAAACTGACAGCTTATGTACAAAATGCAGACTGTACAATGTTTATAAAATCTTTGATTAGTTGCCTAATAATTTTTAAAAATCAAGATAATCTACTTAAAAATGGGGCATCTGGTATATTCTTAGACAAAAATCTGGCAACTCTGTGTCTTTATTTTCACAATCTGTCAGCGCTGAGTAGTGAGTGACAAAGAATGAATTATCTTGCTACCTGTCTTCGTCCACTCCTTTCTAACCAATCTGGTCCCAGGAAGCATTTGAGTTTGTTGTGCCTGCGTTAGAAGTGTGGACATTTTCTCATTATGCTATACAATGTGACCTATTTTAAACAGTGGTTTTAGTATGCTTAGGATATAATACAGCATGTTAATTAATCCAGGAGTAACTAACGCCAGAAGTCGGCGAGTGGCAGCCTTTAATGAGTGGTTATGCAGTTGTTCGGTCTAGCCAGATTTAATTTGGTTACCAAATGTTTCGTTTTACTTACACCAAAATACATTAGTGCAATCAACTCTTTTCAAGAATTAAGGACAAAATTAACCCCTTTGAGAAATAAAAACAAAAACAGGGTGGGGACGGTAGAGTAAAGAAAGAGGGCAATATGTACAACCACCACGGCCAGAGGAATTTGCAATCACAATAAGGAACAAAATGTTCTGTCCAGGGAAAAGACACGTCAATATGCTTTTAAATTTCTTTCCAAGGATTCTAAGAAGTGAGTAAAGACCCAGAAGCAAGCTCATCTTTAAAAAATGTTAAATACTCAATCAAATCCAACTTAAACATTTGTTTTGTTATACCCTGGGAAAACATTATCCTTCTAACATTGCTATCGTAGTAAATGAAGATATCTTTTACAAAAATGAAATGCTCTAGTTTGCATTACCACTGCAAACTATGAACAACCAAAATTCTTGAATCAGAAATACACATTGAATTGGTTTCTTCAGTATGTATCCTAACCTTGTTTAAACAAAAGGATTTTTATATTGTCAGTTGCTTCTTCAAAGATTATGACACAGAAGCATGATTCAATGAGGAGCAAAGACAGGCATAGGAATGGTCTGTACAGATGCATCCAGGAGATTAACTGAAGTACCAGTAGGAGATGCTGACCCCTTTCATAAAGGTAAAATTATTTACACTCATACCTTTAAGTATAGTGTTAGAAACTGGCTCAACAATGTACAGCATACATGATTAGCAAATATATTTTCCTCTAAAAAGCTACAAACACTTCAAATGCTTAAAGTATTTTTTATGCATGGCAAAGAGGCTAATAACGCCTCTTTGATTAGAGGAAACGAAGCTCAAATTCAAAGCAATGAAAGGATTTGGGGAAAAGGTAAAAAAAAAAAAAAAAAAACTGTCAACCTACTACCTTTTTCTACTAAGGATTATAATTCCTAAAGGGATTTGAAAGTCTATTCCTGAAAGGTAATAGAGGAGACTGACTTCTATTAATGTTATGTCCTCTGACATCTAGTCTGTGAAAATAAAAGGAGAAAGCATTAACTTTTAGCACCGGACATGTTTAAGAAAAAAATAAGCAAATTCTAAATAGCTATGTGGAGCAAGGTGACCCAGCCTGGTTTAACAGAAAACCAAAATGTAATCAAATGAAACCTATAACCTTTGTACCAGAGAGAGTGAGGGAGACAAGAAGGCAAATACAATTTAAGAACCTGTGAAGAAGCCATGTTATGTGTGCAACATTCGGCTGAGCTGCTACTATGCAACAGGCAGTCCCTGAAAGCACTCCAGTTCTAAAAACAAGGCAGCCAAGCCCCTTGGTACTTCCTTTAGCCACAGCTTCAGCATCTTCCCCTGACCCATTTTCACCTAAGGTAACTGAAGAAGACAACTCAAACCAACAGGGCAGAGTGAACCAGAGCCATGTGAACTGGTCACAAACCACCTGAAACCATGCCTCTAGTTTCCAGATGAAAACAGATCCCACTGACTTTTTTCTCTGTATCCAAGCAGATTCTACAACTGGCACTGGCCCTTTAGCTAATCAAGATTGTTCGTGTGTGTATGTGTACGCAGGTATGTGTCTGCCTGTCTGATTGTATGTGTTAGGTGGAGTCCGGTGACCAAGGAGGCTGGGAGAGGAGGGAGGGGTTGAATCCTGAGAAAGAACTACAAGAGCAAAAAGGACGAAAGCATAAAAGGGAAGGACAGACACTGTGCCCCATTCTCTCACTCTTTCTCCAGTGCCTAGTACAGTGCTAAGCACATAGTAACCATCAGCAGTGGAGTTGATTCTGACTCATGGTGACCTCTTGTGTTCCAGAGTAGAACTGCACATAGGGTTTTCAATGGCTGTGACCTTTCGGAAGTAAATCACAATACCTTTCTTCCCAGGTGCCTCTGGGTGGATTCAAATGCCAACCTTTCAGTTAGTAGCCAAGTGTTTAACCATCTGTGCCAATCAGGGACTCCTTAGCACATAGTAGGTGCTCAAAATAAAACAAAAACATTGGTGAATGAAAAAGCAATAAAAGCCTGTCTGTTGAAATTACATGCTCACTGCACTAAGTATTATAAAACATTAGGTATTTAGGAAGAAGCCTGCTTGTTCAGGATGGTCACTGTCTAAAGCAACCAAAATTAGGGTGATTATGTTGATAAAGAAACCTACAATAAAAATAATAAATACAAAATAATCGTTCAAGTTAGAAAACTGAATTGAAAAAGAACACACACATTTCAGGAAATACTATTTGTTTTATTTCTGGGATGACCCATTATTGCTAGTGAGGTATTTTTATTTTTTTAAGCAATAATACTAATTAGAATGTACTAAAATGATAAGAAATAGAATTGTTAGGTGATACTGTGTTTTTTTTTTTTTTTTTACTGTGAACAGCAATGACCTAAGTCCCACATTAAACAATCTAAGATGCATTACTCTATATTTACTTTCCTTAGCTATTTTAGAACTTTTGAAATCATACAGGTAGCACAGTGCCTGTCCTTTGGGCCTTTCTTAGCTTTATCAGAAAGCTTTCTCCTCAGTTTGTCCAAGGGAAGAGCTAGAAGGTTCAGCAGCTGTGACCATCTGAAAGTAACCATGCCTAGACAGGGCTGCATGTTTTATTTATGCCAATATTCTGTATGCCCAGTTTTTTTTTTTAGTTTCATGTAAACATCCGTGCTCACCAGAGACAACAGACATTACAAATGTTTGTTCTACCCCTGCTAACTTAGGATAGAATTTTTTATAAACCAATTGGGAGAGTAAAATCTTAAATAAATGTTTTCCATTGTATGTTCCATTAAATGGGTTACATGGTTAAATAAGTTTGGGGAATGTTACATATTATAACTCCCTTTTCAAGCTTTGTAAAGTACATTAGCATTCTAGAGGCTCACACAAGTCCTACTGAAAGAAACCTGTTTCACTGTAACGCAAATTTATTTGACCATGGAACCCTCTCTTTTGCAGGAGAGTGGGACGGAAAAACTGGCTTAGCCTTCTCATAACATTTTTGTAAAGCACAGAACCATAAATATCTTAGAAATGGGTAGAAATTTAGAAAGTGTCAATCCAATCCTGCAATTTAATATGAAGAAACTGAGGTCCGGGTAAGTAAAGTCATTTGACCAAGATTACACAGCCATTAGCTACACTAAGAATAACAACAACAACAAACATTAGTCATTCCCTTTAGCTGCTGTGCCCAATTATTTAACTGCTTCACCAAATAACCAATCAGGTTAGAGACTCCCCAGGCTTACCCTGTAACTTCTCTACTGGTCCTTCTATTTCCAAGGCTAGCTCCTTCTCCTGGGCACCAGTCTGCATTTTCTTCCACCTCCTTTGGGATCTCATGTCCTTAGCTACTAACTCTTTTGTACTTTGTCTCCCCTTCTCTTCTAACCTCTGTCAATTTTAAGAGTGTCCAAGTTCTATCTTTTTTCATTTCAACGTACCACCATAGTCCCTCTTTTCCTCCACTGCCAATTTCCTTAAAAGGAGTCTATATTTAACATCTCAACTTCCTCAACTTTCATTCACTCCTTACTCATTAAAGTCTGGTTTGTTCTTCCCTACAGTCCTAAAAATTTTTCACACTACTTAATCCTGTACCCTGCAATGCTCCAGTCACAAGGAACTTGTTTGTCATTGTCTCTTGAATATCCAATGCCCTTCTACATTTCCAGCCCATGTAAAATATACTTCCTTCTTTCCTCTGCCTCCCTTCCATGACTAGCAACCCCCACAGCATCTTACCTTAGCTCAAATATTACCTTTTATAAGAAGAAAATCATACATTGAAGGTCACTTCCTTCAATGTACATGCAAAATGTCTTGTATATATTTTAACTAGTATGGCCATAAAATTTGTTGCCCAACCAGGACACATTTGAGAATGAAAGGAGACTATTAATAATTACGCCAGGACAACAGGTATGAACTAAGACACATGATCTTCCTGGGCAAACTAGGATATATGGTCACCATAATTACGGCACTTAGCAGTGCATATTGTAATTTATTTGGTCACATGTCTGTATATCTGACAGACTACAAGTTCCTCAAGGAAAGAGACCTTTTCCTACCTAGCGTAATGTTTAGCACGTCTTAGACTCTTAATAAATAATGTTTCTTGAATGAAAAAGCCAAATGAAGATGCCAAAAGAAACAGTATTTTAAAAAGAAGATAGTTCATGATAACAGTAGTTGTCTTGGCAAGGAAATTCTTGATAAGAACAGGTATAAGGTTGTGTACCACAATGAACATTTTAATAAAAGTAGTAAGAAATCTGTTCGGAACTTCAGAGTATTTCCTGGGACCCCTTGAGATCGACAACAAGTGGTTTATAAAGTATCTCCCTAAGACTACTTTTTTTTTTTTTCCACCTGACAATCTCTAACTTATTTTTGAAGACTCATCTTTAATGTCACTTTCTGGATGAAATCTTACCCAATTTATCCAGGTGGTTAATTGCCTCCTCTTCCATACTCTCAGAGCACTTCGTTGAGATTTAATATAATGTGTCTACGACATGCCAGAGACAATGCCAGAAGTGTTGACATATACTATGTCATTTAACTCTTCTAATAACCCTGTGACATAGTGTTATTATCCCCCATTTTAGAGATAAGGAACTAGATACAAAGGTTAAGAAAATTCCCAAGATTGAAAGGTAAATCATGGAACTTGTATTCAACCTCAGGGCTTCTATAGCACTAAGCACGTTGTGTCTATTATCTCTATATGGTTTACCCACAAACTTGTCCAGGATCCATGAGCAAGGACACTATTGCTCAAAGGCTTCCAACACAATACCTGGCACATAGTAGATACTTAATATATCCTTGGGAGGAATGAGTACATGGACTGAATTTGTTTACCTCCAAACCAAAAACCAAGCTTGTTGCCATTGAGTCGATTCCTACTCATAGTGACCCTATAGGACCGAGTAGAACTGCCCCATAAGGCCTCCCAGGAACGGATGGTGAATTTGAACTGCAATCTTTTGGTTAGCACCTGAGTTCGTGAACATTGTGCCACTAGGGCTCTGTTTGACCTCCAACACCCTTAAAAAAAAAAAAAAAAAAAAAAAGCACCTCACATAAGCCAGGAGATACTTAATTTTGTGGCTGACAATAAGGGAGCTTTAATGTTGAATGAACCCCAGGCAAATTAAGAGTTCAGATTTAGTCAACTGAGTATCAACAAATGGTGGTTATTTCCCTAAATACCCTAATAGTTTTAAAACTGTTAGACTCAAATATAACACCATTTAAGATTTCATTGGTTTGTTTATTAATACCTAATACCCATGTCACTGGATTCTGTCTTCCTGAGTCCATTTGCCTCCCCCTATGAAATGTGCTTATTAAGTAATGAGCCAGATTTCATGAACTGGAGAGGAAAACCAGACCCATTATTTTACAATCACATCTTCCTAATTACCCTAATCCATCCTTTATCTAGGTCCTGTTCACAGCAGATTCATTCCATGTCTGATTACACATGCATCTCAAAGATATCAGAATTACTAGTAATGGATCACCCTCCTACACACACACACACACACACACACACAGACATTTCTCATATATGAAAAGCCTTCAGCCACTTGGTGGGCTTCAAACCTAGAGCCAGGATACAGCGGTCTCCTCAGACAGAAGTGTGGATGTCTTAGGTTTTTACAGGAGGGGGAAGGATGAAAAGTGTTAAACAGGGAACAAGCAAGGCATGCTGTCTTCTTCCTAAAACATGAACATACAAACACAATCCTTTCGAGTACTGCACCTTATCTTCCTTCTTTCCATCTTCTTCAAGTCTGTGTTGTCACATACAGGGAATAAGGGAGCAGTATTAAGAGGGCAAGGAGAGCTAGAACTCTGGCTTTTAAATCACAAAGCTGGGTTAGGATTAAGGTTCTTCCATACACTGTCATGAGCTCTTGGGCAAGATACTTTCTTTGGGCCTTAGTTTTCCTATCTATAAAATGGAGATAATAGCTATACTTCACAGACTTAAGTTTTACATCATAAAGCACGTAAGACTGCACTGAGCAAATCATATGTGCTTAATAAATATTACTATTGTTGGTATTTTTCCTGACCCCCTCCAATCTCTCTATCTTCTTTGCTACTTACACTGCCTTACGACCTCCTTTAGAAGGGATCAAGAGAAAGGGAGCTAGATGGAGAACAGAACTCCCTTCCCACTCGTTGTGTAAGGCCATGTAGTACGTCTGATAGAACATAAGCTTAGGAATGGGAAAGACATGCTTTTGAATCCTGCCTCATTCTGTACTAGCTGTGAAACTGTAAGCAGCTTATTTAACCTCCTGGAGGCTCATTTTCAAGTTCTATAAAAGGGGCTGTTCATTCCACCAACATATAGAGGTTTTGTTTAGGATTAATATTATGCTCACCCTCTCCCCATGTTTTCTGGGAGGTCCTCTAACAGTCCATCCTGATTCCTTTCAATGAATTATTGAGAGAATATGGGATGGCGAGAGAATGGCAAAGCAGAGAAAGAAGAAAAAGATGGAAAGCCCAGACTACCTGTGCTCATTAATTACCTGCCCTTCCCTCATTCCATCTATCCAAATCCCCCTCCCTAGCCCTACTCCACTCCCCCAACACCACTGTTTTAGAATCCCCACCCCAGATACACAGTCTTTAAAGCTGAGACAATGCAGGTCTTACTCCCACCATCAAACCAAGGATAGAGGGAATAGGAGTCTCCATTCCTCTCACCAGAGCTACACATTAGAAGGACACATTCCCTGCTTGCTAATTGCTAACATGAAACTCTGGATACACATGATTTATGATTAATGGAAAATTCTATTAATACCATAATTCAAGTAAACAAACAAACAAAACTTTATAGACTGGACAGGAGACCTATCGCAATGAAAACTATTACTTCTATGTGATCCTGTATTCTACTTTCGGTCATTTGCAAATAAACTTTTGCAACATGATGAATTTTCACAACAGATCCTGCCAAGACTGTGGAGTTAAAATAATTTTAGAGATTTTAAGCTCCTGTTGGTATGGAGCATGGTTTTTAAGATGGAGACTTGAAAATAAAGGTTTTTTTGGTTGTTTTTGTTTAATCCAAAAAGAAATAAAGTACGCTGAAAAGAAAGTTGGTTCGTTTTGTCTCTGTAGTTGAGGCAGTCTGATGCTGACAAAGTAATGGGCAGGGGGGAGCCCCCAGAAGTCGGGCTGTTTACCCCCTTGCCTCTAGAAAGGAATGCACCTCAACTTGCCATCAAGAATCCTTCAGGAATAAATGAGCTAAAACACGTACTACATAGAATTTAAAAAAGCTATCCAATAGGAAATTTCTACATTAAAGAGCTTTGTGAACAGAAATTTCACAGGGCACAAATCAAGAAAGGAAGAGAAAAGTTGGTTGTTAGGACAGAACAGGACAGGTATCAAGAAACAGTTCTGAGAGATTTGCCAATTTTATAAAATTAAAATGAACTGGTAACTTTTAAAAAAGAGGGACACCAAACTGCTGCTTTGACACTGATTTTTCTGAAGTGGCATGCTGCTTGTTTCCACATTCAGAACCACACAGACATCTAGGTCTTCTGTAGAAATATGTGATTTGAACATCAGAAATTGCCAAGCAAACACAATGATACAAGTTTAGATTAGTGTCCTTTCAAATGTAGACCATTCCAGGTGTACTGGAGTTATGATAGAGTTACATAACTGTAGTCTTTACATTGTTTTACATTTAGAATACCTTTGGGAAAAAAACAATAAAAATGAGGAAGTAAAAATTTACCCTTACTTCCTATTGGTACTCTTTCCCTGAGAACAGGGCTATAAGAAAATCCTGTTCAGGTGGAAAATTAAGATTCAGTTAAAGTATTTATTTCAGTCTAAGAAAGGGACCGTAATAGAATCTGTGGTGTATTTTTGAATAGAACGGCCATAGCCAAATAGCTGTAGATAAACATTTTTATAGTAAATCAGAAAACTTTAATGTCCTAGAGATACCTGGTGTTCAGAAGACCGCATGAAAAATTCTTTTATAAAATGAGTGAACCATTTGTAATACAATCATGCTCTGTCATCTACTGAAAGGATTGTTTATACAACTGAATTTTCAAGCGTATGGGGTAAATTCACATAGTCTTAGGAACCTGCTATTCTTAGATGTTACCCTTTAACTATATGAAATTAAGAGGGAAAAGACAGAGTGAAAATAGGAGTTGTAAGAAGAAGGAAAAAACAAAACGAAACAAAAAAAAAAAATGAATTTGATGTGGGTTACGTGGACTGTAAAAAAGAGACCTTAGGATTTTGAAACTGATTATAAAATCATAGGGAGGCCATCATGCCTTATGTTCTCATTTTGTAATCGACAAGATTCTACTCATCTGCTGACACTGTTTTTAATTATAAAGTTGGAGGAACTATTTTTGTCACTTTTGAAACAGAATAAACTAAAAATAATTTCACCATTTGACATAAGGGAGGCACTCTCCTCCCTAAATGACATAAAAGGAGGGTGCTAGAATCATTTGGAATGCTGGTAAAGGTACACATTTGGAACCATGTGAATAAAGAGGTCTTTGAGCAGTTTCACTTGGAGAAAAAGGAGGAAGGGGGACCCTGGGGCAGGGCTATGGAATAGAGTTGAACAGGATAACAGAAAGCAGAGTTTGTGGCAGAGTGGCCACGGTGAGAACTCAGAAGAGTCTGGAGAGCTCTAGTTTCGGAACCCACAAACCTGGACAACAGAAGACGAAATCCAGAATTCAGAGACTTGGTTTGCAGCCGTGTCATAAATAGGCTACATTGTGGGAGTGGTGACTAGCAGATTTATAGACAATGCAGAAAGGGAAGAGTTCAGTCGAGGTTACAAGCAATGGAGGCAATTGGAAGAAGGAAATGGAACAGCATGGAATATGTGACGATGTTCCATTTGAGGATAAGAAATGCTTCCGAGTCTGGGATCACATTCTGTGAAAGCAGAAAAGTAGAGTATCTAAAACCACTGATGGCTTTTCCTGTGCTAACTCTGTCTTCTCACTGAAACGAGGTGCAAAACAACGCAGTCATGATCATCAATTAAGACAGTGCTCCAATACAGTGCCCTGCACCCTCTAGGTGCTCAGCAGGTATATATATTCAGTATAACTCATACTGGTGAAACCTTTGCTCATATACAACCCTTTACTGGATGCTTTATTTAGGTACTTTCTTACCATATAGTTACTAGGGAAATACATATCTATATAAAGATGTATATGCATTTTTAAAATTTATTTATTTTTTTTACATTTCTTATCTCCCTAGTAAATTGCAAGCTCTGTGTCATGGTTGAAAGAGAAAATATCTATTGAGAGTCAGTAGTTCAGGGCTCAAGTCCTTGCTCTGCCATTTCTTAATTGTATGACCCAAAGCAAGCAACTCACCTAACCTCAGTTATATTTTCTGTAAAATGTACTTAGCATGCTTACCTCTTGCAATTGTGAGAAGCAAGGGAGGTAAGGGATCAAAAGTATTTTATAAATTGCAAGCAGCTACCCAAAGGTTATTGTCTTTAACATATTTGTATACCCTATAGTTACTCATTTATTTAAAACATAATCTAGACACAAGAGAACACAAACACACTGAGCAACTACCAAAGACGATTGCCTGCAACTAGACACTAAGAGCGTGATGATAAAGACAAATCAGGAGCACTTGCTGTTGACTCCCTGGAAGCCAAAGACCTGCAACAGAAACTAAGTATTAGAAGCTTCAGCCCACAGGGCTCCCAGCAGAGTTAGGAGTGGCATGTGGGAGATGTCTCAGGTCTGTGACACTGAGAAAGCGAAGGCAGCCAGACAAAGAATACCTCCTTTTTGATCCATTTTGCTTCCCAGTAGAATAGCTCAGTAGTAACCAGCCTGTCCCTGCCTTAATTATTGTCACTAATGGTCCTGTTTTTATTAAGATTTCCAATAATTCTAGCCAACAGTGGTCTCTCCTTTGTGACTTCTTACGATACTTTAAAACGAGTTCCACACAATTCAGTATTCGATTAAAGAGTTTAGCACCTTCAAGTGTAAGCATTGCCTATTCAAGAGGGGCATAAAATTTTTAATTGTTGGAACTGAGTCATTCAAATTTCATAACCTCAATCCCAATCCCAGTGGTATAATGGTAACATCAATGCTAGGAATATAGGCAGTAGTATTTGTTTAAAATTCTGAAAATAGAACCAATCCCATCCTCTCAGCCATGAATACCTACCAATACAAATCTAATAAACCTGGTCAAAATGAAGCCTTCAGATACCCATACTCAGTTATTCTATATGTAATCCCAGACCTACTGGGAAGCTTGCTGAAGCTGAAGTTTCAGGAGTCTTCACTTGTCCTGGCCCCTTCCAATACCTGTACCTAGTTTCATATTCCTAATTTTGTACTGTTGTTCTTAGAACAGGACTCCCATGTTGTATAAGTTACAAGCCCCACTAAACCTGAATATGCCCCAATAGTCAATATATAAAGAGCTACAGATCACATATCATTCTCTTCAAACACTCTTAAGTGTCACCTTCAAATACAAAAGGACAAAGTCTATCAAAGCGGTAAATTTCCAAAGCACCAGATAACCATTACCAGGGTCACATTTCATACCACTACCATTTTTAACACAGTGCCTCTGTCTTTTGCCTTCTAGCATCCTGCATGGGATGGTACCATGCCTGATGTTTCCACTTCCCAAAGAAAGTTTATAATTGTAGTTCCACACCAAAGTCTACTCTGAAAGGGGCGGGGGGGGAGTCCCCTATCATGCACTTGTCAGAAACAAAGCAATTATGACATCATATGATTAAAAAAAAGAGAAGTCATTTAAATAATGAACTCTAATTTTACTATTTAGCCATTCGCTATTTTTATTGCATTTTAAATCAATCCATCTAACACAGAAAATCTTTCAACCCTGTATAGTACTATTTCATTGCTATAAACCTATGTATTTCATGGCAAGACAATATCTTTCTATAATAAAATGGTAATAAAAAGAGTACCAATTATCCCAGTATTTTCTCAAAATAGGTAGACTTTCTTTCATGCCTTAATTTTATGTTTTCCTTTGCCCCATACTAAAAGCTCAGCATAATTATCCCTGAACAGGTTGAGAAAGGTCTTCACAAAATCTGCTCAGGGTGATTATTTAGCTTTTTTTCTTTTCTTTTTTTTTTTTTTTTTGTATTTGCAGAATTTAGCTGAGACTGTTACAAGCAGTTTATCAAAATAAATGCTTGATTGGCTTTAGCAGTTTTTCGTAATTGAAAAAATAAAAGAGTTTTCTAATAAATGGAGGGAGAGTGAGGTTAAATACTTTAATTACTAACTTGCAAAAAGATTTCATTTGAATATGGAAACAATGTAGAGGGTCCCTAATTTTTATGAGACTGGAATCACTCCAGAGGATTTAATGATACTGCTTGGCAACTGAAACTGTGCAACTGAATAATGTGATTTCTAACCATACTTCCTTAAAATTTAATAGTGCTGAGGAATATTTAAAATGGGTTATTTTAAAAGGAAGGTCAAATATGCAAATTTGTGTGTGTGTAGAGGGAGAATTTATAAAACTGTAATTTTTTTATGATATGTTTTTCATTTTCTATCCTAAACTGAACACCAGTTACTTTTCAGTCAACAGTCATGTGAAGGAGAGAGTTACAGAAGGATTTTCCCACCCAGAGTTGCTAGATATTAACTGAAGAGATCAGGTAAATATGTCTTGCCGTTTTAAAGCATACTTGACATTTCTGATCTTTGTACTCTGATTTTCACTATTTGTAGGGTTTCTTAGTGAAAGAAAAAAAAAAAAAGGCCTGGGAAAAAGATGTGGTAGTCTGTTTCCATAAAGATTTACAGCCTTGGAAACCCTATGGGCAGTTCTACTCAGTCCAGTAGGGATGGTATGAGTCAGAATCAACTCGACAGCAGTGGGTTTGCTTTTGTTTTGTTTTGTTTTGTTTTGTTTTGTTTTATTAAGGCTTTAAGATGTAAAAGTCTTCTTGAGCTGAAATGACCCTTATTGCTTCCTCACTCTAGTCGTATTTGGGCACTGTATAGTGGAAAAAAACATACTAGCTCTATTTCAAGGATCATCCACTCTAACCACATATTGTACCCCCCAAAATAAAGATTTCATATACAAAGGAATCTCCATCTTTCTAAATATCAGTTAATTCCACCTAATCAGATTATCAGCACTAACCCTAACACATAGATTACCAGCATAACAAAGCAGCCATTTTGAATTATCCCTCCTTCCTTATACTGCTAGCCCAGGAAAGCCTACCCACATTACTATATTAAACGAGAGTCTATTCTGAATTGCTGTTTTGTTTTCAAAGGAAGGGAGAAAAAAAAAAATCTGTGTTCCCTTCCAGCTGGCAGAGTTTTCCTAAATTAGATTAACTTTTAATTTAAATTAAAATTTTTAAAAGCTTTACACAAAGAGACAGTAATTGCCCATTTGAAACATCCAAAAAAGGTGATTAAAGGGTACAGTAATATGCTTACATGAATAATAAATAATACTTAGCATTTAGATAGAGCTTTCGCCTCATCGAATCACTTCTTTACAAGCATTAACAAATTCACACATTATTCCAGCAAGAAAAGTAAAGTTAAATGATAAAAATGTTTCTCTACTTTAAAGTTGGGTAAACTGAGGCACAAAGAAGCAATTCTGTAGTGATGATAACATGTCGGTTTCAGAGCATGGGCTGAATTGTCAGGCATTTCTTGTGGGACCTGCGTGTGTCATTAAGCTACATTTGAAATTAATTCCTGTCGCAGGCACTATGTGGGCTTCAAAGTCCTATAGGCCAATTTGGAACTCCATCTCTGCCAATGGCTATGAGGAGTTGGACAAGATACCTAATACCTTTCTGCCTGAATTTATTCATCTATAAAATGGGAATAATTATTCACAGACTATACATACACACACAGTGCCTAGAAAATACTTAAATAGATATTATTCATCATGAGATGGAGTTCATAAGACAACTATTAACAGTAAGCTAACGAAATATTTCAAGCACTCTGACAGGAAATGGAAGCATAAACCCAACTAGGTGTTCAAATGGAATAAAAGTTTCCCAAGACCCCTGGAAAAATACTAATAGTAAAACATCCAAGGCAATGTGTAATAGTTCACATTTTATGCAATTAGTATACCTCTGGTGAATACATATTCATCTCAAATTACTGGTTTCTACCCTTTTCAACATAAAAAATAATAGAATCAAGATATTGATTTTACTTTAGCATCCACTGATGGAGAAACTAATGACTAACAATTACTGTAAATTCCGCAACACTCTTGTGACACTTTCAAATGGATTTTATAAAATTCTAAACACAAGAGACACAACATATATCAAAAAACCTGTAGTACATATTTGTGACAAACACATTTGATGATGTGTGAATCTGAGATACCTTTGCAATAACCACAAGATTCCTCAGACGTCTGCAGCCCACAGTGTGGAAACCACTCTCCTAGAAGCTAAGAAATAACATGCTGTTCAATACTCTCTGCTGCACAGCTAATAGCCACCAGAAAAAACTGAGTGGCACGATCAGTTTCCACATTCTTAAAAATTTTCCAATGAAACTTCATGGAGTGAAACTTAGTTCCTCATAGAGTTTTGGAGCTGGAAAAGAATTTAGAAATCTTCTGATGCAAGGCATCCATTTTAAGATGAGAAAACTGAGACTCAGGCTAAGTTTTTACCTCCCTAGTTCCTACATAATGGCAGAACTCAATTCTTTTATTTATCCAAAACCAAAACAAACCCATTGCAGTTGAGTCAGTTCTGACTCATGGTAGCCCCACGTGTTACACAGTAGAACTGAACTCCATAGGGGTTTCTTGCCTGTAATCTTTACGGAAGCAGACTGCCAGGGTCTTTCTTCTGCAGCGCCACTGGGTGGGTTCAGATTGCCAAACTCTTCCAAGAGCAAACAGTTTGTGCCATCATGGACCATGTACATTTTATTTACAGTCCACTGTGTGTGTGTGTGTGTGTGTATATATATATATAAAGCAGATAGTACGGGGCACTTCTAATAAGGCATCTAAAGAAACAAGCACTATATAATTTTTTGTTTATTTTCTTTTTTCTTTTATTTGGCCAATCCTAACAGACATGATGCAAGATTGCTCCCTGTAATTCTTAAACAAGCACTCAAAATCTTTTATTGCAATGGATTTCTTTTTCTCTCCTTTATCTCTTCAACCTTTTTTCCATTAACACAGTGACAAGATAGGGGGACTATGGACATGTTTGGTTTTAACATAACTGGTTTAACATAAAAACCAGTTAAGATATGCCAACCACAACAGAGAAACTAAAAAATCTACTTTAATCACACTTATAAATGTGTGTGGTTTTAAGCTGCTGAAATTTAAAATATATTTTTATTTCTCTTCATCTTGAGAATTTACATGGTTGCAAGAAAACGTTGTTTAAACCTTGTTTTGGTCTTTGTGGCACATAATCTCAACATCTCAGACAGCCTGAAGCATTCTGAATTACATTTGCAGCTTCCTCTGGGGCTCTGTGAAGCTCTATTAGTATTGCATATTACACATAAGTTACTCCTAATGCTCTTCCAAAGCTTGTTAAATGCTACACAAACTTTACACTTCATGTCTCTAACGTTTAACTTATCCACCAGTAAATCTGAGCTCCCAATTTACCTAGTTTTCATGTTGGTGATTTCCACTCATTATTGTATCTAAATGGATTCTTTTTTTTTTAAAGAACTAGATTTTGATTAATAGCAGTTACTGCTTATGTATATGAAAAGATATGCCTTTTAACTTTTGCCCTAGACATTCAACAAGGTAAAACCAGGATGTAAAGGCGGTGGCTTATTTGCTTTGTTTAAACTGTGACAATATAAATAGGCACAAATAATCTATTTTAATATTGTGTATTAAACATGATTGTTCTATTTTTTTACTAGAAAATTTATTTAGCATATAATAAAACAAACCTAAACATGATGATTCAAAGAGGTGCCTGAGTATGTTTGTATTTATTTCAGATTCAGACTATCCTGGTTTTGTTTTTTGTAGGGTTAACCTAAAGTACACTCTTTAAAATATGAAATTTACAATATTACCCTCAGCATATTACCCAGACGAATTGCATTTAGACTGTGTATGGCTTCTGATTTGATAGAATCCTGTGCTGAGCCACATGAAACCTAAAAATGACGGTCTTTGAGGAAGAACAACCTTGAAATATTACTTAATACTCATCACCGAAGAAATCTTTGTTGGTGAGATTCTGACAAAATTTTATTTTCAAACATAGATTTTTATTAAGTTTTTTTTTTTCCCCTAGAACAATAATCTCATTTAAAACAAAACAAAATACAGCAAATATGCCTAAAGGTATGAACAAACTGATGAAAATCTCACTATTCTTGAGTGCTACAGCAATGGTAGGATCAGTTGCATTTGGAAAGAAAAACCTTAACGTTTCTTTCCTGTCTTTATTGTCTAACATCTATGAAACTGTACAATTATTGTACGCGGTATTCTCAGTTGCTGTTTAAGAATAAAATTTCAATCATTTTTATTTCAGCACATTCAAAATATTATGGAAACAACCAGGCTCACTATGTTTATCTGTCATAAGTACTCTCTTCAGCAATTTAAGCTTCATTTTATTTTATAGTAGATAATCAGGTTATTTCAAACAATATATAGACAAAACAAAAAACAAAGAAGATTATAAACCTAGAAAAGATGGAATTTGGAATTTAAATGTTTTTAATAGATTAAAACAATCTTCGTGGAATTATTCAGCCAAAACCAAATGCATGTCAAGCAATGTTTGGGAAATAATAGTGACATTCTGTCATCATTATATACTTCGTAAGAATGAGGTTTCCAAGAATATGGGCCTTTCATTCTACCTTAATTTCAAGACAACCTAACAGTGACTTATTTATGGCAAAAGCTTTTTAAAGGAAATAAAAGAGCCAAGCTATTTGTGAAGAGAGGTGAGCAGTGGACACGGTTTTCCTTTTTAAATAGTATAGTGAAGAAAAGCATGTATTTATAGTTGCAAAAATTATATATTTTACAGAGATATAGTCTTGATATAATGATAAACTTCTAAATATCTCCAAAAACACTGTTTCAGTCTTTAAAAGAAAATTTTATACTTAAGACTCTTCTAATAATTATTTTAAGAAAAAATGACATATTTTAATATTTAATGATATATGTTTGTATATTACAATAGCACAAATTTCTCACCATCTAAAAAGTGCTTTCTATTTTGATAGAATAGTCAGAAAATTAGAGGGAGAAAAACACTAACAAAAACGTAGTCATCCCATAGACACCTGCATACTACTCGGTGTTCAACTTTCCCACTGTCAATAAGAATGATGTCTATGATGGCTGACCCTAACCAGTGCCTTAATTAACTGGTATTAAATGGTAATAAAAACTGTTCCGATCAAGTTTTAATTTAAAAAAATTAAGTACAAACCCAGTCATTCAATAAAGTGTTGTAGTCATTTGGTGTGTTTCTAGGCGCAGAATATAGTAATTTACTATTGACAAGCACTAACGGAGGAGGTCATTTCACAAGTATAGTGTGGACAAAGGTGAACTGGGCAACTGATGAAATCTGTGGCCAAGGCGAAATAGCAATCTCTGAGCCAAATGGTAATAAAGTTACTGAAATGAAGCAATGTAGTTTCTAAACTGAACTGTCATAAAGTAGGATATGGGCTTCAAACTGGCATGTCAGTAGTAATTAAAATATTATTTCTCTTTTTTAAAAAGCTCCTAATGGTTTTAATTGTCTTATTGATTTTTTTATTCAAACAAAGTTAGGAGGATGCTGCTGGGAGGACTAAGAGAGGTTTGGAGGGAGGAAGGGCAAAATCTGTAAGGACAGAAAAGGAAAAAGGAAGTTGCATATTCATACGCTGCAGTCTATGAATACTTCCACAAAGTACTCCAAATTAAAAAAAAAAAAGTTATGATGTGAATGCTTAAAAAGCAATGGTTGCATAGAGACTATATTATCCTCAAGCATACATAAAGTTTCTGTGAGGCAAAATGGCAAACATATAGTTCTCAAAATAGATTCCTCCTGAATATTCTAAGGTACTCTCTACACAAGACTTCCCAGTCTTCTTGTTATTGTTGTTGTTGTTGACCAGTCAACCCCCTAGTTGAAATGATCTGTCTAATCAAATAGCTGGTCAATTTATTCAGGATGCTTATGGTTGATATTGTTAGGTACCAGCATAAGCAAAGCTTAAAGAAAACGCATTTTTTTGTGTGTGCCTAGCTTTCTCCCTATACAAGAATGAGCTCACTGCTAGCAAGAAACAAAGCCTGTTATGGCTACTATTGGTATCATTTTTGCTCTTCTGATGTTGAAAATAAAGTAGAACGTATAAATTTTCCATAGGAATGATGTCCATGAAATCTTACGGCATCATAGGCCTAACGGGTAGAAATGATCTAGAGATTATCAATCAGACACCCAGCAACCTTCTGTTGCTGAGTAGGAGGTCTTCTGAAGAGTAGTGGAAAACATGTTTGAGTAAAAGGACTATGAACATGGCAATGAGTTACTTCATAGGTATGCTAGAGTGTAAGTCTTCATACAACCTGAGCACCACTCTGAGGACGCAGGTAGCTTCCTCTTAAAGCCAAGTTTCCATTTGTACCATCTACCTTGGCCCTTGGCAAACATGGAGGAGGAATGAGTCACCCTTCAGTAGGCGAGCTGTACAGCCCGGATCCAAATCTGGCCCCTCCTCTAGCAACCAAGACACTTATCTTTGTGGTAAAAGCCTTTCTAAAAAGTAATAGTTAGCCATCAAACAGCCTCTATACTAATACTAATTTTTTATGTAATCCACTTCACAACTATCTAATTACATGCAATCATCTCTTGTCTAATTGAAACTATACTCACATTATTCAAAAATTAATGATTTGTCTAATCCAAAATATAAAGCACAAAACGGTTCATTTGGAAAGGACACAAACAAATTACCAGAGACCTAGGGCCCAGGTCAGAGAATCAGGGGACCTTAGTTTCAGTATGTTGAAGGAAGGACAAAGGTTTGGAAATTTCCACACAAAATTTTTTTTCTTAAATTCATTTCTAAGCATGGCCCTCCAACATTCTCCACCCAGCTGACAGAAATCCAAGAAGTGATTTTCTGTGAGTCTAGGCTCTATCTCCGTAGGACTTCCCAGAACGTAGATTCACATACCCTAGAGGCCCTCTCTGGCCAGTATTTACCCAGCCCCTATAAAGCAAAATAAACCCAGAACACATACTTGCAGAATGAAACTTGGCTTTTCTTTTCATATCTATGAGGAAAAAACAGAAAAGTGTTTTAAAATGGGCAGGTCAATCAATTTAACATTCCTCTCACTCTTGTAAGCTCTAGGAAAAAAAGAAATACACTAACCAGATGTAAACTGGTATTTGTATTTATTTGCTCATTGCTTTACAAATATTAACATATGCTGTCATACGTCAGCATGTAAGGAAAAGAGCTATACAAATATTAATTGAATAAGAAATGTTCAATTAAAGCTAATAAGCGATTGATCTAGATTCTTTCTATAACACGAAGTAATAAAATAGAAGTATTTATAAAATCTTCCCTGCAGGTTTCAGCCTTTTACACAAATTTTTAAAATTCTATGCCGAAGTAGTGATATAATCACTAACATTCCAGCAAATAAAACACCCTCGTGATCCAAAGCACAATTGTGTCAGTGGGCAACCTTCATTTTTAAGGATAAGAACAGTCATCTGTGCAACTCTCTAAAATTGTGAAATTTTAGTCTGAAGGTCTACAATTCTTAGAAAGAAAGAAAAGTCAGATTTAGCAAGGACACAAGCTACCCATTAGTGAAAATTATGAAGATATAGCAACTTCTGGTCTGTCCTTGGTTTGTTTTGCTTTTTGTTTTGGTAAGGCTAACTGACCTTCTTTTCTAAGAAATAAATCTGTAAGGAGCTGGAAATCTCAGGCAATTAATGCACTGACCAACAAGAGAGTCCTCTCAAATGACGGTTTTTGGATGTGTCAAATGCAGGTGGAAATGTGTTTGCAAAAAGCCAGGCAAAGAAAACGCAGGCAGACTTGCCCTGCTGGAAAACAGCGCTGAGTTTAGTTCTGTGCAAGATTTCACGCTCCCTGACTGTGACATAGTAGTGTCAGCTAAATGAAAGGTTTTATTTAGCATCAATTTTAACAAAACCCAATGTTTAACTTATGACACAATAGGGATTGTGAGGTCTCCCTCATCACCTTAAACGGAGGTAAACCAGAATCCAGCGTAAGATGAAGGTGCTATCTCATCTTGTACGGTTCCCACTCTCACCCCAGGTAATAACTTATTTATTGGTAAAATACAGACCTACAGCATCAGCTAAAGAGCCACAATTACAAGATTACACAGAGTCAGTGCTCACCTGTACACAATAGCTTGTCTCACTACAAAAAAACCATCCGTTTCAAATCTTTTCAGTTCCTACAAACTACGGCTTCACTAAAACTAAAATCTACACACTCCCATGTGCGCACACACACACGCACACAACATGAGAAAAAAGGAGTGTTCATTTTTAACCACAGAGCTGCAATAAAATCACATCTCCTTTTTACTCCAAAGGCATGCCCGGATTAGGAGATGCTTGCCGCTTCTCAAAGGAAGTCCAGTTACCATAACAAATGTACATTTTTACCAGTGCTGGACTTCTAATTGTGTTTAATACAGTTCCATGTTGCATCAAAGTACAAAATCAATACCATTTGTCCAGCATACAGGAAAAATGGAATCTATAAACGGCTCTTATTGAGTAATTAAACACTTATTATTGTCATGAGTAGTGAAACAATGAATACGATAAGATAAATTTTTGCAAGAAAATACTGCAGTGATTAATACCTCCCTACGCATTAAATAAAAATGACTGCCTTTTGTGCAGTACTGCTGGCAGAAGAACGGGGACGCGAGAAGTAGTTGCCGGTGCCACAATAACAGGCTAACCTTGAACTGAACTCCTTTCCTCAAGAAATTAAATGCTGTAGCAGGACTTTAAATCCCCCCACTTAGAGCTCATTTGTGCGCCGTGTAACCTGCAGTTCCTGAAGAGAACTCATTATCTTCAAAAGGAGAATCCCTTTATAATTTCTTTATGAATGTGTATATTGTTTCCACACACACACAAAAAAAAGTATTTCAATGTCCAAAAAGGATAAGAATATTAACAGTGCAAGCAAAGCAAGGAGATGCGTACCAATCAGATACCATTTCTGCTTCCTGGAATTCAAACGCAGAATGCAATCTGTTATGGAAACCTGAACATCAGATTGAGAATGAGGCTAGAGGAATGCGTATTTAGGAAAAAAAATTAACCTGCTAGACTGATGCAAACATTCCTAGTTATGCTCTTGCTAGAGTCCTGTATCTTTCTAGGTCTCTGTCTCTCTCTGGCACAAGCAGGAAACCTCTCATTCTGCAGCCCCCACCCCCTGCACGCGCACACACACACACACCCCCCACCCACCACCGCCACATGGCTCCTCTGCCACTTTGCCTTTTTTTTTAACTCAAGAATGATACACCAGGAACAACTACAAAGTACAAAAGATGAATCTATGGATGTGACACTTGTAAAGGGTAACCCTATTTCACAAGTGAGATGGGACAAAAAAGAGAGAAAAAAGGCCACTGAAGCAATAACTGCTCACTGAATTACCATTAAATTGTAAGATTTACAATCCAACATACAGTAAGTGCATATCTAATGGAGTTTGTCCTCTAAAAGAATATAAAGTGAATCTTTGCAGAATAAGATGTGTGTAGGTGATATATGTTTCTTTTAATCTATTTTTCAAATTAAAAACAAAAAAGTTCAAAACACACAAAAAGGGACACATTGATACAACACCAGTTAAAACCCCAAGGCAAACTTAGAAGCTTACCTAATTTTAAGTGCACTTACATTAACTCCTCTCATTTTCTATCAAACTGAATTCATTCCTCTGAATACAAAATCTAAGACACATAATCAAATTAGAATAGAAAAACAAGAAGTCATGCTATCCTTTACACACACATTAATACATGAACAGTTAAACTTTTTGAATTGTTCATTAAATATGATAAGGCTGAGTCCATTTAACGTTCTGTTATAAACTGCAAGATTTTTTTGTTGAAAGCAAAAATAAGACAGAGAGTTCATTAGTAGTATTATGTCCTTAAATAAAGGCAAATAAATTCTTAGGTTGACAACATGGAGAGATTTCAAATAAGGTAGAATGTCAATAATATTATGACTATGTTTACTTTTTTATTAAACAAACAACTCCCAGAAAGGAATTGACTATTTTGGAGCAAAACTACTTAAAATACTCTAATTAATTCCTTAATAACCATTAAACACAAATTCTAATAATCATTCCCTGTGCTACTTTCTAAAGTAAACAGTCATGAAATAATGCCCATTGCCACCTCGTGACAAACATCTAATAAAACATATCTGGTCAGAGATTCATGCACATGAATCGTATTTTATCAAAAGCACTCTGGAAGAGGAAAAACTGATGCAAGATAGCTTAAGTAACATTATTAGTAGACTTAGCTATTTTATTTAGATAAACAGGTATCTTGTTTAAGTAATATTGCAGAAGTCACTGTCCTTGAATTAAAATAACATATAAAACTATTACGCCAATTTTGCAAACCTACACTCTTCTCACCTCGTCCCCCACATGATCTGAATTTTATTTTAAAGGATTAACAAGTAACACATATGATCAGCAATGATATCCTTGTTCTTTCAAACCTCAGTGAATCAAGTTCACAAAAGGTGAAGTAGTGGAATTATCAGAGCCTTCCGAAACAAGCTGTATAGAAATGCCTAAATAAACAGCAGCATAAAGAATTTATATATGAGATACATACACGCAGCTCTCTCTCTCACACACACACACACAATGCCTGCCTCTAGCTATTAAAAATATAAAGTAGATGCACTGCTATAAATAAATAAAACGGCACTTGTAATCCACCTTCACATTAATTTTAACTTCAATTCTAGACTAAATGATCTACCGTTTTCTCCCCACCCTTGCCAAGATATTTAAAAGATTATCCTAAAAATCAGTTGGTTAAAGCCCCTCTCTATGCTACAGTGAGCCGGAATTTCCAGCATCTGATGAAGACCAGTGAGTGGACCACCTGATACTTTTTCAGCAGGGTGATAAAATTAAAGGATGGCTTTGATTTGCTTGAAGGATTACTTCCCTTACTTAATTGTTTAAAGTGCACAGTATTAACACAAAGAGGGGGGAAAAAGAAAATTAAGAAGGTGACTGTAGAGGCTGAGCTAATTGCAAGCTGATTAGATTGTGCCATGCAAGAGCTCTCCCTCCGTTACATACCATCACAAGCTCTGGTCTTTTCCACCCTGCTGCTGCAGCAAACAAGCTGATTTGCTAACAAAGTGGTCAGCTCGGGCACTTGCACAGCAGCTCACGGGGTCCACAGACGGCTGCTCTCCATGCAGAGAATCTCAAGCTCCATTTTCCAATCTGATTACACGGCTCCTTGTTCCAGCAGCCTTAAACCTTCATGGCAGTTTACCAACATTTTCATCACTTTTTCTTTTACAAAGCAAAAGAACTGATAAGCTCTCAGGTACCCAGGATTTCATAGTCAATGGCTGGCCAACAGCCAGCATTCCCTCACCATACAACTGTTTCAGGCCACACTGCATAAAGCAGACAGGATTTACCAGACAGCACAGAACTATTAGAATTTCGCCATGTATACAAGTAGACAGCATGTTTCTGTCCTTACAGATGTCAACTATTGTGTCTAATCACATCTAGGAAGTATAGAGACCTAATAAGTGTCCTATCCCCTCTCCCCCCCACCAAAAAAAAAAAAAAGAAGCAATGCAAAGCAAACCAATGAGCATACGCCCATGAATTGACTATTATCCTAACTAAGGTGCTCAAGAACTCTGCCTGGTAAACACAAGGCACTAACAATGGTCTTAACCTAGTCTGATTTCCTAATTACCTTGATTACTATGAAATGATCCTAGTGACTTTCCATAAAATAATTGATTAACATCTTAAAACTTTGACAATTCTCTAGAGCTTAAAAAAAGGCAAACCAATATATGCAGAAATGAGGCATAAATTTTATCATCTAAAGCTACTTCATGAGAATTAATCTTACTCCCTCTAATTCCCAGAAATCACATCACACGGTTAACAGGGATTTCAACATAATACATTCACATTCAAAAGTTTAAAATGATGACTGCCATAGTATTTCAACTTGAACACCTATGCATAGACTTTTTCCTACATGGTTTTTAAACATCCTTTTTTACCTATAACATCTGGGCCTAAAATGTGAACTATACAGTGACATAATATAAATGTTCACTCTTTGTATGCTTCTGTTCAACCAAAGAACAACAAACAAAACATTATAGAAGTGCTTCCTTCAAGCCACGGCCAGTAACTTTCTAACAAAGATAGTAAAAAGAACAATGGCTTTAATGTCTGTGGATATTCCTGCTCCATTTGCATAATATTGATCTAAAATAAAGGGCTTGGGAAGGAGAGGGGAAAGGAAGGAGAGGAGCCTGCATTTATGGGGAAAAAACATACAACTCGGCTTGCACAACGCCTCAGTACACCAGATCACCAGTGCGCTGACCCTCTGTATCTCGGAGTCATTAGCTAGAGTCTCAGCCCTGCCTCCAGGAGGGGGATTTGAACTCACACACTGATGTGGAGAGGCTGGGGATTTTCAGCATACTAGACAGAAGGGTCATTTCTCCTCACTGATGAGGAGGACACTTGTCCCCTGAGGAGGGGAAAACTGGATGAGTGACTGTCGCAAGATTCAGGCAGTGGACGTGCTGCTGACTCAGGAATGGACTCTTGACAGCCACCCTGCTTCAGTCCAGCTGCTCCAAGCAGGAGCAGTTTTAGAGCAGCAGCACTGACAGGTGCATGCGAAAGTTAGGGGAGAATGTAAGAAGGAGAAAGGAGGGGATGAATGAGCAAATGAAACAGCAACTCCTTCTTGAGACACAGACATACAAGGAATAAACATTTTTCCTTATTACAAGTGGATATTGCCCAACAGATAAAAAGACACAGTTGTGGATATGCATATCTAGAATACCCACAGCATTTCTGAGCAGACTTTAAAAGAGAACATGCATTTTAAAAACTGGTGGTCTAGGCTCAGTACATATACCCACATCCATGATACTGCAAAAACCTATAAACTCAGAAAGTATACACATAACACCCATATGTGTATTTGCATGTGGGTGGTATCCTGCATAAATGACTGTCAACTTAAAATGCCATTCTCTAATTTATATGCAAATTCTATCTCTGGTAAAATAAAAACATATTTTAAGCAGTTTATAGTGCCAACACATTATTCCCATGAATGATTCCTAGTAAACTATTTATGCCAACTGTGGGTTTTTTTTTTTTTATAAATGATTTATTGGATGGTGAATGAAACCACTTAAACTATAGTTGTCTGTATGAATCAGTAATTTTCATGTTTCTAATTAAAATGTAAACAGCGTAATGAAGACATCAAGTTTTTAGGCAAATGTCTCTTCCAGTGCCACTTGGGGTATGGTAATTACTGGAGCAGATCTATGGATGCTCCTGAATCCTCTACAAGTCCAGATTAAAAGCATTACTGCTAAACCTGGCTTTTTCCCTGAGGGAATTGTGTACTCTAACCCATTCCCAGTTTGCTTACAGATTCACATTGGCACTACCTTTAAAAACTAGTCATTACAAAACAAAAATCAAAATGGAAAATAGCAAATGCAGTAATTTATATTTAAAATGTTGATTATAAAACATTTATTGGCAATCAAACAACTAGAACTAGGTCTACTTAGATTTGATTCCCTACCATTAGCTTCTTGAAAAACAAACAAAAAACAGCAACCAAATAGTGTCTACCCTAAATTTATAGAGCTCAATGTGGGTGGAGAGGTGGGAAGATACAGTGACTCCAGATTCAAACATAATGTTAATTTCCAAGAATTCTTTTGTTTAAATGAACAATTCAAATAAATTTACAATGTATAAATTAGCAAATTTAAAAAGTAACAATATATAAACCATAGGATAAAAATGTGTCACTTTTCCCTTATCACATTCAAGAATGTAAATGTGCCCTTGCTATGAAACAGTAATCTGTTTTCATTTTTATTTCGGCATCTATTTCTCTCTGAAATTTGTCAAAAATTTATCCTAAAGCAAGTGACCTCTTACATGTGCTGAAGAAATACATCACCTCTTCTGCTTACAACTGTTAATTGAACTTCTCTCTGCAGCCTATTTTTCTAGGTTAACCAGCGTGCTTGCTTTACATATTTACTACCCAGCATTTGAACAGTTTTTTTTTAATTATAATTCTGCACCTCCCCTCCCTCCATGCACCCCTCAGAACTGATGTAGCCACACTTGCAGCTGAGTAGTTATAGCTGAAATCTGCAGTGATATGAAAAGTCTAAAATGTATGATAAAAGGAAGATTCTCCTCTCCCCAATCCCACCCCCCACTCCTGGACTCAAAGTCCACAGACTGACTGATATGGCCAATTTTCATATTGTTTTTACATAAATGCTAGACAAGCATGTTGCTAAGCTTGGCTGTGGAACCGAGAATGGATAAGAAACGTGAGTGTGTGCTGGGGTGATGAGAGGCAGAGAAAAAGAGCAATATTTGCACTGTTAGGTTTTATTACAAAAGTAATGCAGACAAATAAATGTATATCCGCCATCCTGGGGTCGGGGGAGGGCTTAATCTAAAGGGGTTTTCTGCCACTTTTCCATCTGAAAACTGAGGAAGCTTTTTTTCTGATTTGGGCAAGAGACACAGTATTTTTGAGTGGGGGAGGGGTGGGACACAGAGTGAGAGAGGATCTGAAAGAGGCATATTTTGGTAATGTTTAATTTTTTTTCAACACCTTTGGGGGTTTTTTAGAGGGAAGAAAAAGCTGATTATACAAGGCCAAGCATTTTGTCGGCTTAAGGGTGATATCATAGTTGTGTTCAGTATCAGAAGTGTGTGTGAGTACAGGCATCATTTCTATTCGCTTTGTGCCAGAAAGGTAAACACTGGATTGCATTGTGGATTAAAACAATAAGAAATCCCTTCCCTCTCAGGCTTTCAAGGCTGTGTTAATCGGGTGTAATTTTTAATGAACACTAGCTGCTTGGTACTCATTCAAGACATTTCACTAGAAGGTAATTCATTTAAAAATCAACGTTTCAACCATATCAAGCTGTAACCTTTCTTGAAATGTAAATGGAAGGTTTAAATGAGAAGATTAATAAAGAAGGGATGTTCCAATTCCAAGCATGGCATGCTATGTATTTTTAAATTTGTCTATGCCAGATGCTGTCAGTCAGAACAAAAAACTGTCCAAGCAGACAATCTGTGCGTCTGAATGTTGATCATGTTGGAAAGTACAGGGGGGAGGGGGGGAGAGTGTGTCAAGGATTCATGGTCCTTCATCTTTGCAGTAGAGCAAACACGTCTCTCAGTATAGCGACAGACAGCTGCTTCCACTTTCTAATGTGCCCTAACTTAGATCACTGAAAGAATTGTCAGCACTCAGAGAAACACACAAAGATAACACAGCCAGCTGCCATGGAGGGGAAAAAACAGCACAGCTCAGAAGAAATGGGATTTGTTCCATTTGCATGATGCTGCCTCCCCTGGGCCCCTTTCTTTCAAATCCAAAGCACAAAAGACAACACTTAACATATTTGCTTAAGATGACAACCTCATGTTGATTTCATTTGGATGTAACAGTGTCAGGATTACAGATATAAGAATATATTATATCTGTAACAGAGACTGACAAATGTACCCATCAGTGGAACTGTCTGATTCATCTGCTTATACAGCCATTTTACCATCCCAAGGGTGCCATCTAAGTAGTAACTTTAGAAGACTGAAGGTCTAATTTTATTACACCACATTTCAACCTACTAAACAATATTATTTCTAAAATAGATCATTTTTATTGGAAGTCTCCCTGATGAAAAATCCAGTAGACACCAGAGAATTTATGAACTGTATGGGTCCTTTGAACTCAATATACTGCCCATTTTAAACAACTTTTCTTGCTGTATGGCAAAATCCCAGTATCAAATAAGTGAAAGTTAGAGAAGACAGAGAATATGTATGGTTTGGGTGTCTACATATACTGATTAGAGAGAGAGAGAGATTGATTTTAGATTATATGGACATCCTATAAAATTAGCCTTATCTGGTTCATTTGAATAAATCCTTTGCAACCACTTTACTTTGGTCTATTCCATTATATGTCTTCCCTCAATACAGCAACTAAACTTCAATAGCAAGTATATGAACAATAATTACCTATCAATATCTTTTGGACATATACTCAATCTGATTTCTAGTTAAGGTGTTCTTTAGGCAGAGGAAAAGAGAAGAGAATGATTTAAAGCTAAACAGTCATTATAATATGGACAGCTAAGGAAACCATGATGCTGATCTGAAGCCTGCATACTTTTGAAAATCTTTACTCTGGAAAGCTTTATGAATTTTTACTTTATTTTTTAAGCAAATAAAAAGGCTTAGGACGGATGACGTGATTGGATTGATTTATTTGCATCTACATTACTGTAAATTACTTCACTGGAATTATGGGGAGAGGATGGAATCAAGGAGAAGGATGGAATCTGTATACACATACCTAGACAGATACACACACACATATATGTAATGCACACATACATGCCTGTGTGCTCAGCCCCACTGCCCAACCAACTGACTTCCCATAATGTAATGCTGGCTCGCTATGCTCCTGCTTTGTCCAAAGGAACGCTCTACTGCTTGTTGCTATTTACTGTCAACAGTATAATTCACTCATTTGGTCTTGTTTTATAAAATAAAGTTAACTACTATATGTGAAATTTCTGCACAGCAGATGGTTAGCAATCATTATTTTCCATTTGTTTGGTTTCTAGTAAGAAGAAAAAAAAACGTGGCATAGTGATGCAAAGAAAACTAGCAGCCTGCATGATAACCTAACCAGTGCCAGAAGACACATTTTTAAAAAAAATCACTTTTACTCAATAGTATATCAAAGCTAAATACAATTTTGAGGAATGGGGAAGTGGGTTATTCCTCCAATCCCCATCCATAAGGGAAAATTCCATTTGAATGATTTATTTTATTTCTTAGCATAAAATCCTCTAAGAATTAATCTCTCTATTTTTTTTAAGTGATCAAAGTTTCTAGAAGCAACTTATAACCATTAATGTTTTTCATCACCCAAGCTGAAATCACTTTCTTTACCTCTAAGTGGCCCAGTTGTCCAACAGAAAATGGGAAATAGGAGCCATTTGCAGACAAGTGCACATGCACAGAAAATTAAGCTGTAAATATCTGGGCCGGGTTATTACTGGAATCTGGAAACATCTGGGGCTACAGAACAAGCCAAGCCCCATTTCCACAATGTCCAGGTAATTGCTTAAATGATTTATACCTTACTGTTTCTATTAAAAACGTCTTTAAAGAGAAACATTTGTAGGCTCTGTTCTGCAATAAAAACGGGTATCTGATTTCACTTGTACCAAATCTTGTGAAAGATGCTACATTTCTTCAAGGACATACACATGACTAAAGTATAAACCCTGGACAAAGACTGAGTATTAAAAGAAGGTGTGGTCAGTTCTTCAAAGTAAACAACCATATCATGAAAGCAATTTTAAATGGTTTGTAATTAGTTTTTATTGTAATCAAAAGAATCTATTAAAATCCATTCCATTCTTTTCATACACATACATCATATATATTTAGGCCATTTTAGAGTAAACTATACCTCAATACCAAAAAAAAAAAAAAAGCAAACCAAACCCGTTGCCATCAAATCCATTCCGACTCATAGTGACCCTATACCTCAATATCTATTTTCAATTAATTTCTCATAAATCTTATTTACTGAGTCTTCAACTGAAGGTCATACAAAACCTAACCCCTAAGGGACAAATACCATCTTCCAGACAAACTTGAGCCACTTAGTTAAGAATCTAGAGAGATTTAAATTGTCTCACTTCCATGATGCCTGTACAGTGCTACTACCAACTGGATCACTCAGAAGGAAAAAGCTACTGAATACACAAACACACACACACGTAGTTTTATTCACTTAAAAGAGTTTTCTGTTTTACTTCATATTTTAAGCAAAGAGCATAAATATGGTTTCATATTCTCCAAGAGTTGCCACGTACAGACCTAGCCAAAAATTCAATTACGGACAGGTATTAACTATGTACATGAGGAAAAAAAAAAAAAAAGACAACAACAAAATAAACTGTTGACCATTGACTTGTATCCATGGCTCAGATTTTGTGGTCACCAACTTAACATTAATACCTCTTCGAGGAATTACCCAGTTTTCTTCCATGAAAGGACTAAAGGTAAAATGGCTGGCATTTTAGGTGTCAGGAATCTGCATGGATATTTTTATGTACTTAGTTTAAAACCCCACAAAATCCTGATAATAAGCCAAGCCAAATTTAAGACCTTATCTTTTAAATCTTCCCTTGATTTAGTTTGGTTGTTGTGAAGCTACCATTAAAAGGCTTTACAATTCATGGTTTAACTTATGTAATATCAATTTTAATTTGCTTTAAGTTTACTGAACGGTTTGCAGAGAAACAGAAGCCTATTTAACGAACGAACTAAACACATGGCCTTCACTGCTGTAGTCAAATTACAAAAATGTTTTTGCTACTTTTCATATATCGTTTCACAATCTTTATTATTCTATCTACAATGCACTGTCCTTCTTCACGGCTGAAGCTCTCTGTTGAAGATGCAATGTTTTTATGCAATTAACTAAGCCAGATTTGCTCATTGTAGCTCACTTAATGACACAAGTTTGTGAAAGTCCAGGTTCAACAATCAGCACTGCAGTTATTTTTCTTCTACACAGAGTGTAGGAGAGCAACCTAGATTTCAATATGAAGTGGGAAGATAGCATCTAGAACTTTTCAGCTCTAAAGAGCCCAAATTGGAAGAAAATGTGTGAGCTTTCGGCAAAGGTTATAGGTTTTCTTAGTAAACTTGTGCTTTTCAAAGGAATGACAATAGAGCCTTTGTTTTTTTCTGGGTTGTTTCATGAAGCAATGTGAACAAGTGCTTTTCTTTGACACATCTTAGGTTCAAAACACACATATAAAATAAAATAAAAACCCTGTAAAATACTCTTGACTAACTCATTATATTTTAAACAATTGGTCAAAATGAATTTCCCTTGGAAAATTTTGCAGTACAACTTATTGTACCATTAGTGACAGATTTGAGGAAGAAACTGACGCTTCCACAACACACAAAACCAAATGGTAAAGCAATCGAACTAAAGGCAAGAAAGAGTCACTGGGTGTAACCCCAGCTAAATTGTTTAGTACACAATATTTGGCACAAATAAATTAATAATGTCAGACACTAAATATAGAACAAAAATGTGTCAGTTAAAATGTTAAAGATATTCACAAACTACAGAGTCAAAGAGAGTTATCACATCAGTTGTAGATCAACCAGTTTGCATCTCACATTTAGTACCCTAAGTATCACACCATGTTCTCAAGGAAATCTGTTTTGAATGCTGCCATGGTACATATTTCCACTCTGCCTATGTACACAGGAGAAACAACAAAATAGAAGAAATGCCTTAGGAGGTACTGATTTCTCATGTTTAACCAATGGCTGAATAACTGTCAACCATCCCTATTATGGCAAGAACTTGATCTGAAAGTCTCCAAGACTAAGATTTTGTGATTCTGTACCCTTAAGTTTTCCTGCGATAAGTAGCATCATGATAAATGGAGAAAATATTGAAGGTGTCAAGGCTTTCATTTTACTTGGATCCACAATCAACGCCCACTGAAGCAGCAGTCAAGAAATCAAATGATGTATTGCATTGGGCAAATCTGCACAAAAGACCTCTTTAAAGTGTTTAAAAGCAAAAAATGTCACTTTGAGGACTAAGGTGTACCTGACTCAAGCCATAGTATTTTCAACTGCCTCATATGCGTGCAAAAGCTGGACAATGAATAAAGAAGTCCAAAGAAGAACTGATGCCTTTGAATTATGGTGCTAGAAAAGATTGTTGAATATACCATGGACTGCCAGAATGTTCCTTAGAGGCAACAATGGCAAGGCTTTGTCTCACATACTTTGGGCATGTTATCGGGACGGACCAGTCCCTAGAGAAGAACATCATGCTTGGTAGAGTAGAGGGTCAGCGAAAAAGAGGAAGACCCTCAACGAGATGGACAAACACAGAGGTGTCAACACTGTACTCAAACACAGTAACAGTGGAAATGACACAGGACCAGGAAGTCTTTCCTTCTGTTGTACATAGAGTTGCTATGAGTTGGAACCAACTTGATGGCATCTAACAACAACAAAGTTTTTCTAACTATAAACACATGTGAAAAAATATGTACAGCATAGTGGTTCAATGCCATTTGTTACTGTCTATCATCAAACAGGAAGTAGCTCTGGTAGTGCAGTGGTTAAAGTGATTAGCTAACCAAAAAGTCTGCGGTCGGAAACCAACAGCAACTCCCTGGGAGAGAGACGTGGCAGTCTGCTTCCATAGAGATTTATAGCCTTGGAAACCCTATGGGGTAGCTCTAGTTGGAATCAACTCCACCACAGTGGGTGGATTATCAAATAGGAGCCCTGGTGGCTTAGTGGTTAAGAGCTTGGCTGCTAACCAAAAGGTTGGCAGTTTGAATCCACCAGATGCTTCTTGAAAACCCTATGGGGCAGTTCTACTCTGTCCTATAGAGTCGCTATGAGTCGGAATCAACTCTATGGCAACGGGTATCATCAAATAGGTCACAGATTTGTGTTTTATAAGACTTTAAAGATAGTATTATGATATTCTGTTTTTATAAAATAGTTTAAATGCTTTCCTACCCAGAGACAGAAAAACAGAATAAATGACGTTAAGCGTCTTCTTAGATATACAATTATAAAACTATTTTTCAGGGTTATAAAGTCTTTCCTTGGTAATTAAATTACATGAAGAATACAGAATTTTCATTTTTTAAAAGGAAATACACAGTTTTAATAGATCTGTTCTTTAACTATTTTTAAAAGCATCTTTCAATTTTTTTAAACGAAGATTAATAAAAGATTAACCAGTGACAGTCTCCCACACTTTTATCAATTCAATTCACCAAATATTTATTGAACACCTCTTACACTGGACAGCATGTTGAGGAGATTAAAAGTAAAAAATGAATTAGACGTGGTCTGCTCTCAAGGAATTTTCTGTTTCATAAAAGAGAAACACAAATGCCCAGCAATCTATAAAAGGAGAAAGCTCATGATAAAAGATGGAAAGGAGATTTTAACGAAGTGCCTAGGGAGTATCAAGTAGATGTCAAAATGGATCCCAATTGGGGTAGCTCATAGAAGTATTCTTAGATGATGCAACATTTGAAATGAATATAAAAGTCCTGGTAGGATTTCAACAGGTGGAGTATAGTATTCCAGGCAGTAAAAAGGAGATGAACAAACACTAGTTGCTGAGAAAGTAGATGGAAAGAGGGAATTGTATTCAGTTCGATAAAGATCCAACTTTCATACTGATTTATAATTCATGTATTTTTTTAAAAAAGGAGTTGAGATCCCTAATTCCACTACTGTTTAAGTTCATCTGCTTGTCAGTCTATTTAAATCACTTAAAAGGAAAAAGCAGTAGCTTACTAGTACTCATCAACTTTCGAGGTACTAGAATTACTGACACTTTTGCTTGCAATCAATTAGTAAGTACATTTAATGAATGGTTAGCATCCCTTCCGAAGGGTTCAGCAAAATGATAAATGGTCCTTTTCTGACTGTTTCCAGGACAATTTCTGGAGCTTCTTTAAGGGAAACAAAAATCTTTTTTTATTTTTTTTATGAGCCACTAGCAAGGTTCCAAGTTACTTAAGCTTGCTAGTCCATGACCAAGCAGTCATGGATTATATGCAACCAGAAATCTTACACGTCATTTGGATCAACTCTCTCCCTTTATAAAAATGTAAAGTGAGCTCAGAAAGGTTAAGTGACTTACCCAAGGTAACAAATACGACAGACTATAGCTTCTGCTGACACTTTTCTCCACATTTTCACTTTGTTGAGGTACTCTTACTATCGTGGCAGTAACGTTCTCAAGAGTCTTCATAGAGTGTCGTTGAACTTCAGCCAGTGGACTATCTCTAGCACATATAATTAGTATATTCAATTCTCAATTGATATTTCTATTTCTATAACTTCAGACCAGGAAGGGAAATATTTTTTAAAAAGGGAAAATTTTAAGTTCTCATGAGATATAAAAGTTTTTGGTTCAGGGAAATGGTTCTCAATCCTCACTTTATATCGGAAACACCTGGGGAACTTGAACATTTTCATTTAATTTCTGGGATAAGAGCACAGATTATCAGAAGGTTTTGGGTTTTGTTTCTTTTTCTTTTTTTTTTTTTTTCTTCATTAAGGTACAAGTAGTGTTTACAGAGGGGAGCCCTGGTGGTGCAACAGTTAAGTCCTCTGCTGCTAACCAAGAGGTTGGCAGTTTGAACCCACACAGCAGCTCCCAGGGGAAAAAGATCTGGCTATCTGCTCCTGTAAAGATTACAGCCTAGAAAACCCTATGGGGCAGTTCTACTCTGTCACATGGATTGCTATGAATTGAAAATGAACTCGATGACGCCTAACAAAAAAAAAAAAAAAACAATGTTTACAGAGTAGATACAAGATTTATCACCAAACTTTGCTAAAATCAAATCATACATATATCTACTTCAAATGGCTTAAACTGAGGATATGGCAATAAATACATTAATTTCCACACAAAACCTCAAAAAAGACATACCAATCTTCAATGGACTTTCTTCCATAATTTTGTTTCAGCCTAAGCAAATTGAATATTTTGAGGGAGAAAAGATTCTAATAGTAGTATGAATCATCTTTTTCAAATCATGGGGAGGAAAAAGGAAAATAGTTCTTTTAACTTGGATGGTCACAAATCCATGTACTCCTGATTTGAATATAAAATCTGCCATTTTATAAAGGGAGAATATAATTTATTGAGGTTTCAGTGCTGCATACTATTCAAGGTACACTAGTCACTAACTAATAATAAAGGATCAGTTTTCTCACAAAATTATATTAAGATTTAATTTAAAAGATTGTCAGTATCATTTTTAGCAACAGTTACTTGAAAACAGTCCTTATGCTTAGCTTTACCTCAACAGCTTTCTGTAATTTCTTTTCTCTTATTTCCCCCTTTCCTATTAATAACTGTTCTTGCCAAGAAGGGCAGTTTGCCCATGCCAATAAATGCTGCTATACTTTTCCCCTACTCCACAACCTAATATTCTCTTAATTAATTCAAACTACCTCCTCATGATCTAAATATCATATTCCAGTGGCTCAAGTGAAATTTCATTTTCCAGATGATCAGGTAATAACCAGCCTTGCAGATAAACACCGAAAAAAAAAAAAAAAATTACCAGCCCCTCAAAACAGCTCACAGGTGTGGGTGAGACTGGAAGCCAGCACACGAAGATGGATAAAACCACAAGGTTCTGGGTAGTTTGCAAATAGCAAAATGGGAAGAAAACCATTTTGCCTTGGCCCAATGCATAAGGATACCTGCAGGGTTGGCTGTTAGAAACACAGAAAAATATGACAAATGTACATTTAGGTACACATGTTCAATATAATTTTACACCAGCAGCACCTCCCAGACAACAGCTTAGTGATAGTGGCATTTTATTAAAATAGGGTAGATTTCAAGGAAATATAATTACGTTGGGGTAAAATTGTGGGTTTTTGTCTGACATTATAAACAAACCTCTACCACATGCTAATTGGGTATCTTTAAAAATAAACAGTACAAAATAGTTTCACTGCAAGGTCTTTTTACCTTGATGCTAAAATAAAACAAAACAAAAATTAAAAACAAACAAGATAAGCATTAATGCATTGTATGCACTCATTGACAGACATTGAAAAAAATGAAGCATAATAAAGAACTTCCCATAATAGATTTTTTTCCCAATACTAATTGGATGTCAGTGACAGAAAGTTAACTCAATCATGTTCAAAAAGGGGGCGGGAAAAGGATTTTGCATGAGTACTAAATTTTTCTCTTTCTAGAGAGACACCAGCTCAGTATAATTATCTATTTCTGAATTCTTTAGTGCTAGTGTCTTACCATATATCAGTAAATCCATATTGATGGTAGGTGATACTCTTAAAATTACATAAAACATATTTTTCCAATTAAGGAGCGTTTCTCATATTCATATTATGTTTAAAATCTTCCTGCAAAAGACTAGGCATTGCTCATGTAAGACTAAAAAAATTCCAAAGCTGGTGATATTTCTTCCTTCCTGTTTGTCAGACAAGGAATCAGGCCACTTGAGGTTCCATGTCTACATTTGTGTCGTATCAGTATTCTCCCTCCAACATGTTGCTTAATCTGGATAATGCAAATGAAAATCTCACTTTAAAGGAGAACTCTGCCCCAACACTATTGGTGAAGGATACCACGGTGGGGGCAGGGGGAAAAGACCCACATTTTTTGTAAGTTGGGCTTAAAATTGACTCCAGATTTGTGACTCATGAGCGGAAAGTCAGTTTTAATATAAACGTGCTTTAAAAAGTAAAAATGGCTATTATTCTTAACAAGTTACATACTGAGTATTATTCCTTAAAAATGACTCATAAAATATCTTTTTAAGTACTTACAGTCATGAATATGTTCTTTTTCTTTTACCTCTGCTTGAATGTAATTTTTCATTTTCCAGGAAAGAATACATTTTCTAACTAACCCCGTTAACCTAATTACTCATACAGCAATACCAAAAGTGTCCCTGACATCGATACCTTCGCAAAGGAATGTATCTATGCACATGCACGATGCAACAGCATATGCCATTTAGATAATCAAAACTGTAGTTTTTTATTTAAAATATTCCTCTGGAGCCATGTAATTTCTAGTAGTAAAATTTAGCAAAATCACTTAAAGTTTGCAAACATTAAAGGCGCCCTATCCTCATCTGTTTAGCCATACACTTAAAAGTATTAACTATTAAACTTAAATAATGATAATACTCTGTTTATGTAATGGCATTTGTTTGATTTTAACAGGGAGATAGTAATGATGATGTCTTCAGCCTTAAAGAATCTTTTTATTTAGAATTATCAGCAAAATTCAAATAAGTGAATCATACCTAATTATGAATAATAATTTAGCATCATTCAGGTATATGATCTAAGAGAAATAGTTTACAATCTTAACTTCAAACTGAAATGGAAAGAGATGTAAGTAGAAGGGAAATAAAACTATTTTTGGCATAGCAATGTACTATATTGCCATATATTTACCTCAATTCCTGGTTTAATCCTTTTTAAAACCAAATATTTAATATGAAAATACAACATACTAAGGGAAAGGAATAACACAAGAAGAAAGGATCCCAACTGAAATTATACTACAGAATTTGTAGACAGATTACACAACACAACGTTTAAAAGTCTGCATTGTGGTGAACTACCCATTAAAATATTTCAAGTTTACAGTATGCTAATACTTTTAATGCAAAAGTATCATAAGCTGTGGGGTTAATTTATAATCAAATGGGACCCTGTTATAATAGTTATTTCCAAGCTTCCTTTCATTAAAGTTCCTATCAATCGAGAGAGCAATGCCTTGTTATTACACAGGGCAAAGTTGTTTTTTTTTTTTTTCCTTAGTAGGCCCCGTATATAGTATTTCTGCCCACAAAGTATAACTAGGCATTCAACTAGGCTCAATTTTTTTTTTCTTCCTCAGAAATATCTTTAAAGTTCCTCCCCCCCACCCTCCCCAAGTCTTGGATTACATGAAAAGAATAGTTACTTTTCCAAGCTCTTTGATATTTCCCTTCTTGGCAGAGTCATCTGATGTAAGAAACATCTTTTGAAAATAAATTGTGTAACTTCAAGTGCACTCAGATCCATACTTGCTGGACATTTCAACATGTCTCAGTTTTGATTTGAAAAAGCCACTTGACTTCAAATTTTAGTTTTAGGTATACTTAATATGACGCTTGATCCAAACGAGAAGTACCTTGGGAAACAACAATGTAAATGTTTCATCCACCCCTCAATACAGAATACTCAAAGAGGGAAAGGAGTCCCAGATGGTAACTATACTTAATATTTAGGGGGAGGGAGGTTATTGTAATACTAGTTAAGAAACCAAGTTCACACTGTTAATATAACATACTGAAAGGTTAATGTTACTGAATAAAAGAGTTACTTTTCATCTCTAACACAGCTGTCACCACATATTTATATAGATACAGTGCCACTTCCTAACCATCAAAATATTAATACTATTATTTTTGTGTTTGCCCCTCCTCTATGACTATCATGCAATGAATTGTGATTTTATTTTTTAATGGCCAGAATTCGCTAGATTAAAAATACTAATTTTACTTGTACCTGGACCTTAGGAGGGGTAGTGGTGGTGCATGGCAGCAGAGAACCTCTCAAGTTCTTACTACTTTTTACGAATCTCACCAAAATCCTCTCACCCCAATTATTCTATGCTTAGAGAATAGCCATTTAAGTATGCATCTGCATGCAAACAATTAAAAATGAATGTAAAAGAATAACTGCATAAAAATTCATGTGATATATCGGAGCATATATCAGGAAAAGGGCTACATAAAATAAAAAGCAAATATTTCAGGTACCAGTTCATTTATACAGAAAGAACAGAAGATTCCTAATGGCGTATTTTTCCATCAATTCTCACTCAACTTCTATCTTTTTAGGTAGAGGCACATGGAATAATTGTGGAGTAGTCAGTCTTCAAGTGGGAAACCAATGACTTACACAAAGCAGGCCCTTGATGAAAGTTTGTGGGTGGTGAAGGCAGGGCCGGCTTCGTTGCCGTGCAATCTGTGCAGTTGCACGGGGCCTCACACACAGAAGGGCCCTGCGCTGGGTTTAATACTCTGCTCTGGCTGTCTTGAAATTCTTTATAATTTTTGAACAAGGAACCCCACACTTTCATTTGGTACTGAGCTCCATAAATTATGTAGCTGGTCCTGGGTGAAGGTAACAATGTTTGTTGACAGTGAGGACAACAAGTCAAAAGAAGCGCAAAAAGTTTACAGCAACATATAGAAAGCCATGACTTTACAAAGTACAACTTCTTAAATTTTATTTTGTATGTTACTGTTTTCATGAAAAATATTTTCTTCTGAGTCAAAGTATGAAAGTAAAGGTCACCAATTCTCAGGTGAGTTTACTGTCACATGTATATGGCATGTAATTATCAGTTTTTTAAAAAAGCATCCAGTTGCATCCAATGAAGCAAACATTAGTTAAGTTGGGAAAAACAAAATCAGATTTTTTCTTGCTGGGGGAGGTGGAGTAAAATGCAGCTTCTGTTCTCTTGTCAGCAATATACCCACAAGTAGAATGGAATAAATATATAAATCCAGTAGGTATCAAAACTCACAGGAAAGGAACTGAGTAAAGGTATTTTCAACATTAAGCTATTGAGAAAAACATTTAACAGATATTTTACATTGTGCATTCTGCAAAAAAGAAAACCTTTTTTTTTTTTTTTTAGTAATACGTCACTAATACTTGTTTTAATAAAATTTGCTCATCATAGGAAAATGAGAACAAAATCTTAAGAAGCAAATTGTCACAGATTTAAAAAAAACTTTCTAAAAAATATTTCTCCCATTAAAACTTAAACTACTTAATCTGGATTGCAGGGTAAGAAAACTTTAACCTTGGGACTCATATAATAAATCAAATACCCTACTTTTAAGATGCAGCAGTTTCAAAAATGATTGGAAGCAGCGATAGTATAAATGCTTTCTGAAAGTCATAATAGCTTAAATATAAGCAAGCATATCCTTTTATACATATATTTAACATAAATACATCTGAATTGAAATTCTTTGAATTTACTACTTCTAATTTTTTTTTTTTAAGATACCCAGAAACAACAGCCCACCATATGCAATGTTAAGCAAAGTGTCGATATACAAATAAGACAACAAGCAGATTCGTAGCATAAAATACATAAATATTATTAACAGAAAATTCCATATGATATCTCATGTTTTGATGGTTTCTGGTCATCCATCTTTTCTGCCTCATCAGTTTTCTAACTAAAGCCACTATCGTCAACAGGTTCCGGACAGAATGTGCTATACTGATGCAGAGTTCCAGGGCAGGCATCTGTGGGACTGCCCTAAGAAAATTTAGCAAACCCACCTGCTTTGGATTTGCTTCAAACTTATCAGTACAATTTATTCTCACCATATTTCTGTCTAACTCTTATTTCTACAATCTACATTTGTTTTAGTAAGCATCCCACAAACAAAATTGCCATTTAAGTTATAACGTTAAAAATATCAAAAGGAGCAGTAATTAGCAATCATGTCAAAGCAGCTGATGCTTAAGCTTGAAATTTCTAACAGAAGTTAAATGAAACAATGAATGCCAAAATGATAAAATTCAGATTTAGGAAAAGGGAACATAATCACAAAATTCAGCTAGGAAAAGCACTTGCCAAATAGGCACTTACTTACAGACTTTCAAAAAAAAATCTTTCCTTTTTAATAGACCCCCCCCCCAAAAAAAGTTATAATCTGTGTGTCTGTCTGTGTTAACTGAAAGGTGGAACAATTTTCAGACTTGCAGTCTTCCAAGTGGTTACCAAAAATAATTTCTAAATTCAGTTGCTTTTAATAAAACATTAGCTCTTGTATATGCCAGAAGAAAGGGACAATTGTATGAAGTTTTTGTTTTTTTTTTTTTTTTTAATGCATTGTTTTCTGTTCATTTGTTTATTCTGGTTTATCAATGACTTAAGGAAAAAAGCAGATATGCTGATTAATCAAGTCTTATTGATCTGTAGCAAAAGTCAATATTTTGCACAAATGCCTGCAGAACAATTTCTCCCAATCAAAAATGTATAAATCAATTTAAAATCCTGGCAATAGAATTTATTCACTCTACAATAAATGTGGTACTTTGTAAGCATAGTAAATGAAATTTGTACTGAAGAATATACTGATGAAAGGCAAAACAACAAACATTTCTATTACGCCAAGGCTCTAGGAACAAGCTAGAAAGTTCAAAACATAAAAGCCTGCAATTGTTTCAAATACACCTAGCAATTCTGCTGATTTTGGACCATTAAAACTGATTACTTAATTAGGCAATCATTCAAGCCATGCAAACACTCACACAGACAAAAACAGAGAGGCATTAACATAGTCGTCTTCACCTTGAGATGAAAATCCTGAAAAATGTTGTAGCCACTCAAACTTTCATGATTTATCCTCCTGCGTAAACTAACCAAGATATGAAATTCTAAAAGGTGACGCCCTGAAGCTCAGGGAAAAAAATGAATTTACCTGTAATGATATTACTAATTTGTCTTTTCAGGTGGCTAATATTCTAAACTCTCTTAGAAATGCCAAGTAATAATACATATTGTCTCTATACATTCTTGGAACCTCTATTTCTTTTCTACCCTCTGGTCATATTCTTGTATTATCTAAAACTAATTAATGCAATTTCTGCTCTCTCATATGTCTACCAGAAGTACATGCTTATAAAAAGGTTTTTAAAGTTCCTCCCTAAAAATGAATAAAAACAGATTTTCTGAAAACTCAGCTACATGAGTCTTAAATATGACTAAAGACAAAAACCCTATGTTTTCACTCAGAAGATATCAGATACAGTTTGAAGAATCTCACTGATTTGGTAGAGTCAGGAAAAAGAAAAATAGTTTTTTTTTAAGGATGTTACTTGAAATAATTCCAAATAAACCCTATAAACTGTCTTTCAGAGAGGAGAAAAGCAAGTCAACTCACACATACAACTTCCAAACAGAAGTCTTACCCTCTTCCAGGAAAATAACAATGAGACTTTATTACCCTGCTATGATTCTTTTATTTCAGACATGATTAATTAACAAGTATTACACTTCCCAAAACTCCCACCATGCTCTCCCCTGCCTATTTGCTGATAAGCCCACATGAAATAACAAGTAGCCACCAGCAGCATAAGCCAAATTATCCAAAAACTCTGTTTCAAAAAAGGAACACTTCTCTCATATTTTAGCCTCAAAAAACTGAAACAGGCTGCTTCTACCTGCTTTTACAATTTTTTTTTAACTTGGAAATTCTCTTAACAATACCTTTTAAATTCTGAGTAATGTATGTAAAATATTCAGTATTCAAGAAGACATGGCATGTTTAATCTAATATCTACATTTTTAAGCGGAAATTCTGAAAGTCTATGTGGTACATATTGATCACCACCCACATGCACAATTAATAAACAATAGAGATGATGTGTCCAAGCATGTTATAGAAAAAAAAAATATGTTTCTTTCCCAAGTGAAAGCTAACTTGTCACAAATATAGTGGAGAAAGTAAATAGGAATAAAAGGACTTAAAGAGAGGGACAAGGGAAGAGGCAAAGTCTAAAATTTGAATGAATGAAAAGCTCTGACTTTGCATATTCTCCCAAAGCACTTTTTCAAAACAATCCACCCTTTAAAACTATCTGATTTCAAAATTTTCATGTGAGCCATGAATCGAGCCATAACTGGATTTATTGTAAGTATACATACTTAAAGCAACCATCAATTTATAAAGTCTAGGATTTCCCCTTCAACTGTTAGGTCACACATAGTACAAAAAACTTCACACACAGTACAACAGTAATAAACAGATCTTGTTGGTTCCAGGAAACTTTTTTTTTTTTTTTTTTTAATCTATACTGGTCAAAATACCCCTTTTTTTTTTTTTTTTCTGTTGTATTAAATTTAGGATCAAAAACATCAAAGCAGTTTCCACCTCAGACCTAACTTTTAGAGGATCAATGTGACAAGGCAGTCCCTGATAGATGTTTCTCTTGATAAACGACTTGTTCAAAAGAGACATTGTAGCTTTCATTTCCTGACCACAACACACTTTTAATTTGCAACAGCAGAGCTGCTGGAGTGTGAGCACTTGCCACTTTCCAGCCTTTTAGGCTTGTAGCTGATTCCTTTAGGCCACACATTGGAGACAAACAAAATCTAGAAATAATCAGAATAGTAGAATTACAAAGTAGGAGTGACTAATGCTACTTAATATATACCTAAGTGTCTACTTTTTATATGTATTTAAACTTCCCCCCTCCCACAATGCTAGCGTATAATAACAAGGCTTCTAAGTGAAGGTCTCATTTGCACACCGGGCATTTAAACACACAGGGAAATAAATTATGGGGCTATTATTTAATAGTAAGCAAAGATTTGGGGAAGGGGGGCAATTTACACACTTAAATCTGTGGCTAAATGTCATGAATTATATGATTGCCTAAACCAACATTTTTTTTTGTTTTTTCCATATTACTGTAATGATTATTATTACTACTATTCAGAAATCACATTTAAGTATCAATACGGTGAACAGTCGAACCATCCAATTTCTGCTCTCAGCACATTGTCCGAGCTCCGATTTAAAATTTATAAATGTAATATCCTCCTCATCACAGGCAGCAGCCCAATCTGCTCTGAATATATATTACAGCTTTAACATCACAGAGGGAAATCGCCCATCTGGCAATCCCATTCGCTCCAACAGCTCCGGGGGAAAAAAGCTGTGCTCGCTCTCTCCTCCTTAAAACATTTCTCAGGGCAAATTATGTGCATCTAAAATAAACAGTCTTCTTATTGATCGCTTCAAAGTCAACAAGTTCCAAATGCAAAATTCAATCAAATCCTCCCTATCGTGTAAGAGTGGTGTGTGTTTAGGTCAATAGTCACCAGAGTCCAACCAGAAGAGTATGTCGCACAGCGGCTCTTGTAGTCCCTTTCCTGGCATTCACATTTGTGTTGAGAGAGCAGTGACCACAGTCACACTACAGACCCCTAGCAGCTTTGCCTCACTGTTATTTCTTTCGTATCTTTTCTCTCCCTCTCTCTCTCTTTTCAAGAGTGAGTTCCTGGTGGTGGGATAAATGTAACAACAATCCAGCTTAAAGTGGACATATCCTTTGGTTATGCAAAATACTTTAACATCTTTTTTGTTGTTGTTGTTCCCTCTTAGTCTTAATTGAATATCACAAAGTGTACACACTGCATGGCCACAAGAGCTATTGAAAACCGCCTCTCATTCCATTTATCTGACATTGTTTTTTAATTTTTGTAAAGACAGAGGAAAGAGCAATTTCAAACAAAGTCAATTTCAGTGCCTGATTATTTAATTCTGTCACAGGTTAAAAGTAAAAAGCACTGACAGGCAGACAAGTGGATAGCAAAAGAAAAAAAATACAACGAACTATAACTGTTCTTAAAAGAGACACTAAGGACTTTAAGCAATCAAAATACACATTTTATTTTCATGTGAAAGATACCCCTTTACTCACTCACCCGAAAATCCACACTCAGAAGAAATGATTACTCCACAAAGTAATTATTGAGAGAGCAGATACTCAAACTGCAATATATTTAAAAAAAAAAAAAAATTTCTCTCCAGTTTGTGTGTGTACATATATATATGCTTTCATTAGTAAGCGCTCTTTCCTCACACTCTCTCCCTGTCCTCCCTCCACCCAACCCCCCTCAAAGAAAAACCCACACAGAGTTTGACTAATTTACATACCATTTGACTCCAGCAGTTATATAGTACATTACTAGTAACAGGCAACTTCAGGATTACAGCTAAAACCCATAAAAGTGGACTCAAGTAATATATTAGTCAAAACTGAAATATATAAACAAGTAATTGCAAGAGCAAAAAAGCACTGTGACAGAGTAAGATATAGATAAATAGATAAATAGATATATATATATTTTAAAGCAATTATATATCATGAACATCTGTTTCCCAGGCAGAATCTTCGGTGGTTTTATCATGCTATTTAATTTGTCTTCCCTATTTAGATGCAAAGGAAGTAAATTCCAAAACTGACATACCATAAACACTGGTGCTACTGATCATTTCTTGCTGGCAGCACAAAAAGCTGAATTGGATTTCTCACAAGCAGGAATTCCAAAGGTTGCTTTTCATTAAAGCCACTTTTCCTCTCAGCTATCAAATGTCACTGCCTTGAAACGTGGGCCCTTTCGTCAGGTATTCATTTAACCTACATGCATATAATTAAGGGGGAAAGCAACATCAACAAAAAGGGGATCTCAGATCACAAGAGAAGAAAGAAAGGAAAAAAAGCACATGACCAGGAATGCAAGTCCATGTCAATTTCACTCACTCCCATTGAAACTAACAAGAGCTCCGGGGAGGACGGTAATAGGATCAGTGGATTGTATATACCATTAAATTATACATCTTTCTCTCCCGTTCCTTGCCAACAATACGCCCACCACGCTGTACCCCCTCCAAGATGATGTGCTTACATTTTTCTGCAACCGATCTTCTGACATTTTCACGTTCCCCCAGCCACGAGATTGTAATTTAACCTCAACTTTTTGTGTGTGTGCAAGATTCTTATTTACACTTCTTATTTACTTAGAAGTTAGTTCCCGAAGAAAGTCTAGCCCCACCCTGTGCCTCTGCTTTATTTATTTATTTCTTATTTTAAGTAAAAAGATAGTAATAAGAAAGCCCAATATAACGGAAAACGAGATTCTTGCAATCGCGAACTCTTAATCTCATACTATTGTTACAATGATTAAAACAGCAGAAATATGCATTACGTTTCAGGGCTACTTTGTACAGAGAAATTATACAGCAGGTTGGCGTACAGAATAGATACGAGTGCAAATTAAGTTTACTATTTACGGCAAAACTGGAAGATCTGTTTTTACTACAGGTCTCGGTACTATTTATGTTCTTTAAAAAATGAAACAAACAAAAACAAAAACAAATTTAAACAGATGATAGGAAACTACGAAGCTCTTCTTACCTGAACGCGCGGAGCGAGAACCCGATAGGTTAGCGTAGCATCGATCCGATGTGTTTGCTGATGAATGGAAGCTCGGGTTAAGTGAAGGTGCCTATGATTTGAAATCATTCCAAGTTTTTGAAGGGAAGACGGACTGCAGCCTCTGCCATGTTGGAATTTCAAACCCAAAACAGCTGCTTGCAAGGAGCCAGCATGCCAGAGGCTGGGCGCAGGCGCAGAGCGCCGCCGAGCCAAATTCAAATCACTTTCACACTAAGAGCCAAAGATCAGTTTTCAAAGGAGAGACGGAGAGAGAGACAGAGGCTGCCGTGAGGGAGAGCAGACGGGAGGCAGTGGCGAGAGGCGGGCAGTGGAGAGAGACCGGCAGCGGGAGTACCGGGAGGGAGAGGGAGAGGCGCACGGAGCCCGCGGAGCTGGAGGGGGAGAAAGGGAGGCGGGAGGCGAGCGAGCGAGCGAGCTAGAGGCGCACCAGAGATTCATGGGCAGGGAGGGCTCAATGGCTGCGCCGCGCTGGCCGGCCGGCCGCTCGGGTCATGTTACACGGCCGGGGCCGCGGCGGCCGCCCAGCCTCGCCAACGCGCTCACGCGGCCCGGAGGGGGCCCGGAGGTCATGATTACGCGCGCGGGGACCTGAGGCTCTCCTCGGCCGCACACTCGGGCCGCCCAACCCCGGGAAGCAGGAGCAGTGCCTTGGGGGGAAGGGACCTTGCTTTCCCACGCGTGACCGGCCGGACCTGGAGCGCCCCAGCCAGCGTTGGAGGGCCCCGGATAGGGCTCCGCGGCTCCTAGGCCCGCGGGCCCCTCTCTGCCCACTCCCGGCCCTCTCGACAGCTGGGGCCCTTCCACCGGTCCTCACCCCCCCAGGACACCAAGAACAGGACAAGGTCTGGCCCTGAGAAACGGAACCTCACCCACACTCTCCCCTGGGCCCCCAAGCACCAGCCAGAAAATGACTTTATCTGCCAAGAAGAGGCAACTTCGGGGAAAGAATCCGAATTAACTCAGTTCCCCTCCCCCGCCTCCCTGTGAATAAATAAAATCCTAAGTGTCTAGGTGTGCGGTCCCCTCTTGTGCTCCCTGGCTCCCCTCCCTACCTCCCCCAGGCGGCTCCAGCAGGAGAAAGCAGCGCCCCGGGCCTCGAGTGCGGGCTGCTGAGGCAAAGGCATAGACGTTAGGCTTCTCTCCCCCAACCCCCACCCCCCATGGAACAATCTGGGGACCCAGGAGTGGGAAGAGAGTAGGGGCTTTGTGGTGCTGGGAGCTGAGGAAGAATGAAATGTGCAGTTGAGTGTGTTGCTCGCATCCCAGGGAGCAACGCAGTGCTGATTGTCTGTTGCTGAGATAGCCTTTTGTTCGGAACATAAGGTTTAAGAAACACACACGTTTTCTGGGGTCTCTTGTTAGATGTAAATGTGCTGCATCCAGACGCTTACTATGCAGTGTAAGCTCAGTTGGTTTACTAATCACCCCGCCCCATCCCCAAACAATCAAGGATCATTTGAATGGGAACCTCATTCAGACTTCTAGGCTGCAGAGTATTGCCTTCAACCTATTTCATTCTAGACTAGCCAACCATCCAACTGAGATAATAAAGCAAACAATAACATTTGATCATGATGTCTGTGAGATAATGTGCCCAGCAACGTTCTTTAGGAATTGTAATGAGAAAAGAGACTGAGTTGGGCAATAATTTCTCTTCGTTTTCATTAAATATAGTTTTAATAGATAAATGGGAGTTTATACTTTGGCCTGGTGAACATCCAGCCCTCTGCATTTCAGCCATGCTAAGAATCGAACAGTCAAATTATATTTTGAACCAGGAACAGGTCAAGCTGAAAATGTTACCACTGAAGGTTGGAACTTAAATGTACTTGTTTAGAACTGACCCTCCTCTTAAGGGCGTTTGCATCCACCCCCCCACCCCCCAGCTTCTCTGCTGTAGCTATTAATAGGCTAAATTGCAGCTCTCCAGATTTGAAATTAATTTCATTCTCCTTTTATGATTTTTCTTACCTTTGAATGGATAGCCATTGAATGCATACATTTAGCTAACACAATGAGAAAGAGAAATCATTTTGGTTAAATGTAGGTAGATGACAGAATTTTAAAGACAAATGGTTCAAGATCTTACCAAATATTTCTAGGGAATGAGATTTCTGTTTGGAAAGAAATTGACCTTTCTGAACATATCTGTTTGCTAGTATTTGAATTGAGAACTTTATTCTGATGTAAGAGAGGACTCTGAAACCCCTTTAGTTACATGCTAGAAGGTAGCATTGGAAATGATATGAAAAGTTCTTCATTGGATTTCACCACAAAGACATAAGTGTGAGAAAATATCTGTGGGTCACTGTTGGATTGAGTACAGATGAGTTAAAAAAAAAAAAAAAATACTGAAGAACTCATGAATTCAGTTATTGCCCATTTGGGGAATGACAAGCAGAAGTCCTTTGGACTCAGAGCGGAAGCTCTGTGCAATTTAGGCAAACTACTCTGTCCTTGTTTGTTAAAAAAAAAAAAAGTGCAGGGCTCATCAACCTTTAACACTAAATTCCTAGTACTGAATTTATAGTTCTTCACGTAAATCAGAGTAATGAATAACATATATGTATGTATGTATATCTTACAAAACCCAGTGAATAAAAAAACAAAAATGTATTTTAATGCTAGACTTACAGCAATTCACTTGCAATGTCTAAAACAAAATAACCCCTGCTCTCAAACAGGGGGAGGAAAAAGTGTAGTAGGCAAGGGTTTATAACTAGTACTTTTTTCAGTTCCCTTATATATTCATTTGAAATACACGTTGTAAAATCCATTGTTCAACATACAAATGAATGTAGTATTAACTTTGGAATCAAAGAAAGGGAAAACTGAAAGAGCACCACATGTATTTACACAGAGTTTTAAAATTGTTCAAAATTACATGACTCCCAGAAAAAAAAAAAAAAAGAGGGGGCTTACATAATCGAATATACACTATGGAATTTGCATGACTAATGAGATCCACAGTGGAGTTTGTCATTGCACTATTTGTAACATCTTTCTTTTAGGTATGGATTAAAGTTGCTTTTCTTACAGTTACTTTAAGTAATGGAAGATAAAACTTGACTATTTTTTGCAGAGATTCACTGCTTTGTTTGCAAACTTAGCACGATGTTTATAGTTTTGGTTGTCTCGATAAAACTCTAATGATGTGGTATGGTTAAATGATGTTTTAACAGTCACGATATTCTATCTGCATTCACCTTTAAAGCTTTTATTCAAAGGAAGTGTTCCTGTCTGTAACTAACATTCATCTCTATAATATATTCTATGAAACTTTTCTGGTGACCACGTGGAAATAAGAGATAGAGCCTTGAAAGAAAGTTGATTGGCCAGTCATTGAAATAGTCTCAATTCAGGGAAAAACTGATTTGACTATTTTTTTCCACTGTATTAACCACCGTGGTTATTTTATTTTCTTTTAAATTTACTTTTTTTAATGTTATAGAGGAAAAATATAATGAATTTCTAACACACACTGTATTCTGACTTGGGTTTTTTTTAAAAAAAACAGAAGAAAATATAACTACAATTTTGTTTTTTTTAAGCAAAGCCTGTGTATATTCTTCTCAAGCTAATTCAGAGACGAGTGATTCTATTTTTTCCCTGTTCTTATTCTCAAGATATATAAAGCAAAACACAACAAAAGTGAAGGGTAAGGAAATAAGCAAGGAGTTAATGAATGTGATTTTGCAGATGACCATAGGCTTGTCTGCATTGGACTAAGGATGACTTGAGTCAGAATAGACCCAGAGATGTTCTTTACCTCTGACTGAGGGGGAAAAAGAAAGTAGAACAGAGAGTTGTAGATGAGGGTAACAAGATACTTGAAAAAGAAAAACAAGTTTATGGTTTTTCATAAAATGCTAAATATAATTAAACTCAATTTAATTGTTAAATATTGCTTCTTTCAAACGTAAGTATTAACAATTTTAGTAAAACATTAGACTGATGATTTCTTCTTCAAAACTACTGTATCATCTTTCAAAAAATGTTCCTGGATTTAGCAGCTGTTTGAGACGTTTCTCTCGTATTGCTCACAAAATCTGAAATATGTCCTACAATAATGCAAATCAATGGCACAATATATTTTTTTAATGTGTCCATTAAACTGCAGTTTATTTTCAGAATCATCTTCTACTCAAGAAGACTACTGAGAAACACTCTGTCCCCTCTCCCCTTCAAAAAACTAGCGAAGACTTTGACCTCATTTTAGTAAAATCATGTAATTTGTTCAGAATTACACTTGAATCCAGATACTGTCAAGTAGTATTAGAGTGGTCCATATATCTCCTCAGCAATCTATCCCTACAGTGGAGAGACTACTGGAATATCCTGTGATAGGTTCATTTCGAGATGCTCTCTTGGCTATACAGAAAGGTTTCCTTCTGATAACCTCAGAATTACTTTTTTAAGTCACTCTTTAAATGGCGGTGGTGTTCATATATTGGCTCTAACTTCTGCCTGATTTTGCACGGTTCTCAGTTTCATTTAGAAAGTACGTATGGATACTTAACTGTAGTTAAAATTATTGCACTAAAAGTTGCAGAGGATTTAAAGAAAACTGGCATTAACATTTTATGGATGAGGCCAGATAAATACAATTCAAAATAAATGTTATAAGTGCATTCATAAAGAGGGTCTGTCCTTATGAATTCTTTCATGAAAGGGAGGGCCGTTTATCTGGACTTTGGGCTTTCAATCTTTATGCTTCAGCACAGCAAACTGTAGTCTGTGTATACCGTGCTGTTTCTCCCTCTGTACCTTTTCTTTTTATTGTGCCCTCTGCTTAAACTGACTTTTCTTCTGTGGGCTGACCCTCAACAGTTACCTCTCTCCTGTTCTTGATTCACTGTTAGTCAGAATCAACTCAACAGCAATAGATTTGCTTTGGTTTTTATCGTTGTTAGCTGCCTTTGAGTCAGCTCCCTGCCCCCCAATTCATGGGAGCTCCGTGCACAATGGGATTGAAGTGTTGTGATTCATAGTGTTTTCATTGACTGCTTTTCAGGAATAGATCACCAGACCTTTCTTCTTAGTCTGTCATAGTCTAGAAGCTCCGCTGAAACCTGTTCAGCATCATAGCAACATGAAAGCCTCTACTAACAGGTGAGTGGTGTCTGGGAATTGGCTGGGAATCAAACTTAAGTCTCCCGCATAGAAGGCAAGAATTTATCGCTGAACCACCACTACTGTCCTCTCAACTATCCTAACCAAAAACCAGTTGCCATTGAGTCTATTCCCACTGATGGCAAATCTGCGTGTTGCAGAGTAGAGCTGCCCTCCATGGAGGTTTCAAGGCTGTGACCATTTGGAAGCAGATGACCAGGTTTTTCTACCAAAATGCCTCTCAGTGGGTTAGAGATATCTTTCCTTTCAGCTCTCATCAGGCTCTCTCTCTCTTTGCATATTTGCATCATTTTAAAGGTATCTTTGTAAGTGTTTGACTCCCTCATTAGAATTCGGGCTTTCTGAAGTTAGACAATCATTGTGACTTTCATCTTTGCTTTCGTTTTTGTTTTCTCCCCTCCTAAAATAGCAACAGATACTGCTACCCTGAATAGACATGTATCAAGGAAATGAATGTGTTGATGTGTAGAGGAAATAAACATGAACAAATGCAAGGAGAAAGGGAATTATGCTGCCCTTGCAGGAAAAAAAAAAAAAGAATCCACTGCCATCAAGTTGATTCCAACTCATAGTGACCCTATAGGACAGAGTAGAACTGCCCCATAGAGTTCCCAGGGAGCACCTGGAGGATTTGAACTGCCAATCTCTAGGTCAGCAGTCATAGTACTTAACCACTACACCACTAGGGTTTCCCCTCGCAGGAAAGAGCGTGTAATCTAGTTTGGTTGAGCCTCTGCTTTACACAGACACAGAACAGAAAATAAAGACAGAAATGAGAACTGCGGACATACTGCTAAGGAACTGCAGTCTCTGAATGAGAGGTTTACCTTTCAGTAGGTAGGTAACTAGAAGCTCTGGAAGGTTTTTAAGCAAGAGATTTATGTGTTCTGAGTCCTGCTCCAAAAAGATGTAGCTAACAGAAGCGGAAATAGGGAGACCAGCTGGAAAGTTATTTTAATGGTCTGTCATTTTCAGGTACCTCAAACTGTCAGTTCTTGTAGAGGCTGGTGATGTGCTTCCTTGCCTTTTTTTTTTTTTTTTTACTGATGGACTATTTGTATTGATTGCTCAATACTACACATTCATTTTGTAATATTACAAAATGTCAGTGTGTTTAAAGGCATTCATTTAATGTCAAAGATATAAAAAGGGACAACACGTTGGAATTGAATTTTTTTTTCTCAACCTGAACATAGTCTTTCTACTCATTATTTTATCTTCTCCTCCCCACCACCGCCACTTTAAAATTAGTTCTACTCAGACTGTGCTTTTAGCGTAGCAAGTATTTCATTTTCAAGAGAAGTAATGCCTGAAGATAAGAAAAGTTCTTCCCTGGAGTATGTTTGAGCAAGCAAAAGAATCAAAGTGAATTTGGTTTTTATATACTGAATAAAAATATAGATACACATTTTCTTCATTTAAAGTGTATTAAAGTTTCTAAACAGGGTTTTTAATCCATTTAACACAGCATTAGGTTAGGTGGGCTGTTGGTGCTTTGGAATTAATGTGCAAGCTGTTAATCTCCGTAGACCTGGATTTAAAATTAGACAAAGCAATAATTAGTTTGGCACCATCATTTCACTACCCAGAGGGTAATAATGTAGGTCATAAAATACTACAGCCTGGCACAAGGTTTTTTTTTTTTTTTTTAACAAAACAAGGATCTGTGTGAAAAAATTAAAAAAATGGAATGTCACTGGGAAGTACAATGGCTTAGCTTTTGACGTACGTTCCACCATTCCTAAAGAGACCTATATTCAGAAATTCTTATCAGATTTTCCTGGTTTAAGGTGAGTCTTTCCTTTCAAAGTGATACAAAGAAATCTTCACAGCTTCTCCTTTCAGTAGCTGTTTTTTTTTTTCTTTTTTCTGTAATATTTTCCCATACAACATTTATCCATATAGCCGCAGAATTAAGATTATAATTTGCACTATGCTTTTTTTGTATGTTGCTGTAGTTATTTTCCCCATCAGCCTGTCATTTTTTTTTTTAATTATAAGAATGGTATATTGTAAACATTTTTTTTTTTTTAACATATAAAAGTGTTGCATTCAAAGAAGTGCTTACCATACGTACCTTGATTTGTTTTCATGGCCAATGACTACTGGCAATATCAATAATTCAAGAACAGAAACAATGAAAATACAGAAAAATTGCATTTGGATACTTCTTCCTGTCAATCATCTGTGCCAGATTCTTATCTGAATGTTCTGAAGATGAGGAAGACATCAGGTCTAGCCTTAAGTATGAGTAATAGTTTCCTATTTCCTTACTCTGTTCACCCCAACTGAGCTTTTAAAGTACAGGTATCTTGGGTGTCTCGATGTAGTTTAATATTTCAAGCTATGGAAATAATCTTTCCATATTGCATTGAAAATATATTTCATACAATATACATGTACAGACTTTCTGTTTTACATAAAGCAGCATGCAAGCACCTGTGTGTATCTATAGAGAGTGTTCAATGTATTAGATGAGTACATTCAAAAATCATTTAAGTTGAGCTTTTCAAGTGATGTGAGCCACTGATACAAACTTGCTAATGATAATTATAGAACTGATGCTGATTTAGTCATTTCAAAAAAGCCACGGAGGCATAATTAGTGTCTGAATGGCCTCAATATTGCATTATTAGGAGGCTAGGGTGAAACTTGAAATGAGAACATCAAGGCTGATAACAGAAAAGAAAACATGAAATACATACATAATTCATTCAGAGATATTATAAAGGTTTATAACCAGAAACAATAATTTGCAGAAAGCTTCTCATGTACTGGAGCCAACTGCAATCCTTTGGTCAACCTGTTAAAGATCAAATAGTATATTCTTAGCTATTCTCAGTGGTGTCTTTGTAATAAAGTAGCAGCAAACAGACACTGTTTGCTTCTGGTCACTTTTAAAGAATGTTCAGTTTATCAGTAGGGACTTTAATCTCAACCTTAATAGAGTACAAAAGCAGCCTTGTTTCTGTGCTTTCTCCTTAAGGCCACAAGCCGTGTGCATTTTTTTAAATTCAAAAGAAAAAAAATAAAATTCTCCTTCTGAGAACACTAAATACTGCTTTTTTCCCCCAAAGAGTAGCTTTCATTCACCTTTTCATTTTTCATGCTTTTCTTTTCGTTCTCATTCTTGCTCATACACAGATTCCCCCCTCCCCCTCCAATACTTCACAATCATGACCAGGAGTGAAGACATGCAGAATATCTGTGAACTATTCCCTGCCTTTGACCCCTGCCAGGCTGACCATTATCAAGTGACCTGGTGTGCTAGTTGACTCTCAAATTATAACTCAAAAGTCTCCATTTTTGGTACCGTCTTCTATTAGAGGGCAACAGATATGAAGAATGACTCTCAAGCAATGTAAAACACAGAAGTAGACTGCAGTCTTAGTCATTGCTTCTCATTAGCACAGGTATATAGGTAATCAGACAAAGGTATCTTTCAATATAATCTGCCTAGTATCTAAAATGGCTGCTTCCAATGGGATTCTCATTGATGTTTTTGCAGTTTTTTTTAAGTGACAAGGTTTGAGTTGTACAGCACAGGAGAAATCTGAGATACAGTTTAATACTTATCACGAATAAATATAAATATAGTCTTTCATTTTCCAGTGAGGTGCTACACTCACTGAACAATCACATTTTCAACTAATTTAACCTGGGTGAAGAGAGCTTTCGGTAACCACGGCGGTAGTTACAGAGCACGAAGAGTGAACTCTTGGATGCGGGTAGGAGTACTACATGGATCAAATATGGTGCAGGAGACCAGACTCTATTCTAGGGTTCCAAGTATCACAACCAATTAGCTTAATTAAAGAAAAAAAAAAATCTAACTTATTTACTACTGTCTTTCTACCCTCCCCAAGTAGCTGGTAAATACTGAATGTTAACTACGTCCTTAGTAAATTTAGAATCATTAACTTGCAGTTTCATAGTGAGATAGGAGAGAATACCAGAAGGCTGCTTTTTTTTACACTTCCTGGTTACTGACTAAAAGAAATTACAGAGTCTTTCTATCCCTCCATTTTTATATTGGTAAGTGGAGGAGCCAAATTCATGATTTTAATCAAAGATACATTGGGCTACAAGTAATGGAACAGCTAAAAGTAGCTTAAATACTTAGGGGTTTATTATCTTTTAAAATAAATGTATGAGTAGGGCAGTTCTAGGGTTTCTGCTCTACTATCTTGAACATTTTGGTGATATTCCTCCACATTTTGTGTACAACAGCTTTAGACATCTCATGAGACAAGACTACATTCAGTAGAAGAAGAAGAGTATGGTTCTCCTTATTAAACAAAATCCTTTCCCAGAAGCCCTCAGAGGACTTACTCTTACCATTATTGGGTGACATTTTCTGTGCTTATACCATGACTGGGAAGGGGAGCGAGACAACTGGGACTTGTTGCTGTTGTTGTTAGGCACCATGGAGTTGGTTCCAACTCATAGCGTCCCTATGCACAACAGAACGAACACTGCCCCGTCTTGTGCCATCCTTATATAATCGTTGTTATGCTTGAGCCCATTGTTGCAGCCACTGTGTCAATCCATCTCGCTGAGGGTCTTCCTCTTTTCCACTGACCCTGTGCTTTGCCAAGCATGATGTCCTTCTCCAGATACTGATCCCTCCTGACAACATGTCCAAAGTACGTAAGACACAGTCTCGCCATCCTTGCTTCTAAGGAGCATTCTGGTTGTACTTCTTCCAAGACAGATTTATTCATTCTTCTGTCAGTCCATGGTATATTCTATATTCTTCTCCAACACCACAATTCAAAGGCATCAATTCTTCTTTGGTCTTCCTTATTCATTGTCCAGCTTTCACACACATATGATGCAATTGAAAATACCATGGCTTGGGTCAGGTGCACCTTAATCTTCAAGGTGACATCTTTGCTCTTCAACACTTTAAAGAAGTTCTTTGCAGCAGATTTACCCAATGCAATGCATCTTTTGATTTCTTGACTGCTGCTTCCATGGCTGTTGATTGTGGATCCAAGAAAATGAAATCCTTGACAACTTCAATCTTTCCTCCATTTATCATGATGTTGGTCATTGGTACAGTTGTGAGGATTTTTGTTTTCTTTATGTTGAGGTGCAATCCATACTGAAGGCTGTGGTCTTTGATCTTCGTTAGTAAGTGCTTCAAGTCCTTCTCACTTTCAGCAAGCAAGGTTGTGTCATCTGCATATTGCAGGCTGTTAAGGAGTCTTCCTCCAATCCTGATGCCCCGTTCTTGTTCATATAGTCTGGCTTCTCGGATTATTTGTTCAGCATACAGATTGAATAGGTACGGTGAAAGAGTACAACCCTGAAGCACACCTTCCTTGACATTAAACCAATCAGTATCCCCTTGTTTTGTCTGAACAACTGCCTCTTGATCTTCGTAAAGTTTCCTCATGAACACAATTAAGTGTCCTGGAATTCCCATTCTTCGCAATGTTATCCATAATTTGTTATGATCCACACAGGTAAACATCCTTCTGGAATTCTCTGCTTTCAGCCTGGATCTATCTGACATCAGCAGTGATATCCCTGGTTCCACATCCTCTTCTGAAACAGGCCTTGATTTCTGGCAGTTCCCTGTCGATATACTGTTGCAGCCGTTTTTGAATGATCTTCAGCAAAATTTTGCTTGCATGTGATATTAATGATAATGTTCTATAATTTCCACATTTGATTGGATCACTTTTCTTGGGAATAGGCATAAATATGGATCTCTTCCAGTCAGTTGGCCAGGAAGTTGTCTTCCATATTTCTTGGCATAGACGAGTGAGCACCTCCAGCGCTGCATCTGTTTGTTGAAACACCTGAATTGATATTCCATCAATTCCTGGAGCCTTGTTTTTTGCCAATGCCTTCAGAGTGGCTTGGACTTCTTCCTTCAGTACCATCAGTTCCTGATCATATGCTACCTCTTGAAATGGTTGAACATTGACTAATTCTTTTTGGTATAATAACTCTGTATATTCCTTCCATCTTCTTTTGATGCTTCCTGGGTCATTTAATATTTTCCCCATAGAATCCTTCACTACTGGAACTCGAGTCTTGAATTTTTTCTTCAGTTCTTTCAGCTTGAGAAACACTGAGCGTGTTCTTCCCTTTTGGTTTTTCATCTCCAGCTCTTTGCACATGTCATTATAATTCTTTCCTTTGTCTTCTCAAGCCGCCTTTTGAAATCTTCTGTTCATTTCTTTTACTTCATCAATTCTTCCTTTTGCTTTAGCTGCTCGACATTTGAGAGCAAGTTTCGGAGTCTCCTCCAACATCCAAACTGGGACTAGTTTAGATCAATCATTAGTCATCTCTTGTGCTGGTCAAGAGGTCACGTATTGATATACGCAGAAATAAATTTTATGTTCTCTCAGCAAGGAAGAAGGAAGAATGGTGCAATTTATAAAATGGCTGTGCAAAATCATCATTCTGCACAGCACAGACTCCTGTTTTTATCATGGTTCCTGTGAATGGTGCCCCTGGAGTTGATCCACTGCACAACTAAAGTGTTGGTACATTGCAATCTCGTATATGAACAATAAATAGAGTCCATTATACTTGCTATAATTTCTAGCCCAGCTGTCTGGATATGAGTTTTTCTTTTAATGATCTATCTCATAGCTTTAGTTTTAAAACATACTTTTCATAAATTTTAATGGCTCAGAGTACAGGTATAAGGCCATCATTTCAGAAGCAAACAGGACCCTGGAATGTGGAAACTACTGTTCGCATCGATTAAAGCTTTTAAATACTTTCCAACTTAAGTAAATCGTAGAGACTTCAATGGGCTAAATATAATAGTGAAAATGAATAAAAAGATTAAAACATCAACTTTCTTAAAGACTTTAAAGTAATAAAGCATTTGGAATGGCATAAAGTAGACACTTAAGAAAAACTTGTTGAATAATTAAAAGAATGAATTGGATTAAGTCCACCTGGAGAAGAAACAGCTAAAGAGATAAAATTAAGATACTTTCTGATAGTCCAACTAACCATCCTTAGCTCCTTGGAGATAAGAAGGAGTGTAAAAAAGAAGTGCAACAGAAAGGATTTGGAATAGACACCAGACACTGCATCAGAAAAGAAATTAAACACTGGAACATGTTAACAAGTTCAGTTATTGAATCTGGGGATTTTAAAGAAAGATCTAATTTTTACCTGAGATGACTTAAAATACAGACAATGAACTTGCACTTATGAAGTATCACATCACTGTATTGACAAATGGAGAAAAATGTCAACTTTTACTTGAAATTACTTTCTACAGGAGCATTGCCAATGTTTTTCTTCAAAGAAGAAGGAGAAGGATGAGAAGAAGAGGAAGCAGAAAGAGGAGAAGGAAAAGTAGGAGAAAAAGAAGAGGAACAGGAAAAAGAAAAGCAAGAAGGGGAACAAAATGAGGAAGATGAGAAAATAGAGGCGGAGGGGAAGGGGCAGGAAGAGAAGACTGCAGAAAAAAGAGAAGAAAAGGATAAACATTGAAATACTTAAAATGTGTCAGAGCATGACTTCAACTTTAAGAAATACCTACTCATAAACAATGTTTCAGAAATGAAAACCGTTCTTTTAATTACTATGGTAGAACTTTTAAAAGCTAAACAATCGAGCATCAGATACTACATAACAAAAGCCGTTTAGCTTTTGCTTCCATAGCAATAACAACTTACTTTCCTTCTTCCCCTTTTCATTTTTTCCTGCAATATTCTTGTTTTTTTCAAATTACATAATTAAACATGCATTAAACCTATTCTTATAGTCATAATATTCCACAAGCTTGATGTTAGCAGTATGTCACAGAGGATGTAGTAACTGAGGACAACAAAATACAGTCTCCCAAACTCTAGTAAGCATCAATGGAACTTTTTCTATGATTTCTGTGATAACATTAATTTAGCTAAAAGCACCTATTCCCTGTCCAGGGGAAAGAGTTGTTTAGCTAATCTCAGCATTTTCAATTTTTCTCAGCCTTTTTTTGAGATAAAAAATATATATATACACTCAGTTAATTCAGGAATCGCCCCCTTCCCCTTGCCTTTCCCTTCTTTTGAGTGTACTCCAGGTCCTATACCACCCTCACAATCATTGCTATGTTTGAGTCCATTGAAGCAGCCTCTGTGTCAATCCAACTTGTTGACGGTCTTTCTCTTTTTCTCTGACCCTCTATTATACCAAGCATGATGTCCTTCTCTAGGAACTGATTCCTCTTGCTAGCATGTCCAAAGCATGAGAGATGTAGTGTCGCCATTCTTCCTTCTAAGGGGCATTCTGGCTATACTTCTTCCAAGACAGATTTTTTCACTCTTCTGGCAGCCCATCATATATTCAATACTCTTCACCAACACCATAATTCAAATGCAGCAATTCTTCTTCGGCTTCCTTATGGGTTGTTCAGCTTTCACATGCATGTGAGGCTATTGAAAATACCATGACTTGGGTCAGGCTCACCTTAGTCCTCAAAGTGACATCTTTGTAGCAGATTTGCCCAATGCAAGACACCATTTGATTTCTTTCTTTTTCATCATTTGATTTCTTGACTGCTGCTTCCATGGGCGTTGTTTTAGGCCCAAGTAAACTGAAATACTTAACAATTTCAATATTTTCCCTGTTTGTCATGATGTTGCTTATTGGTCCAGTGGTGAGGATTTTTGTTTTCTTTTTGTTGAGGTGGAATCCGTACTGAAGGCTGTGGTCTTTGACCTTTATTAGTAAGTGCTTCAAGTCCTCTTCACTTTCATCTGCAAGGTTGTGTCATCTGCATAACGCAGGTTGTTAATGAGTCTTCCTCCAATCCTGATGCCCTGTTCTTCTTCATATAGCCCAGCTTCTCAGATTATTTACTCAGCATACAGATTGAATAAGTATGGAGAAAGGATACAGTCCTGACACACACCTTTCCTGATTTTAAACTATGCAGTATCCCCTTGTTCTGTTCTAACAACTGCCTCTTGGTCGGTGTACACGTTCTCCATGAGCACAACTAAGTGTTCTGGAACACCCATTCTTCACAATGTTATCTATAATTTGTTGTGATCCACATAGTCAAATGCCTTTGCAAAGTCATAAGCCCTGGTAGCACAGTGGTTAAGAGCTCAGCTGCTAACCAAAAGGTCGGCAGCTTGAATTCATCAGCTGCTCCATGGAAACCCTATGGGGCACTTCTTCTCTGTCCTATAGGGTCCCTGTGAGTCAGAACCAACTCCACGGCAACAGGATATAAATATCTTTCTGGTATTCTCTGCTTTCAGCCAAGATTCATCTGACATCAGCAATGATATCCCTTGTTCCACATCCTCTTCTGAATCCAGCTGGAATTTCTAACAGTTCCCTGTCTATGTACTGCTGCAATTGTTTTTGAATTACTACAGGGCAGTTTTACTAGTGTGCAGTATTGATCATATTGTTAGAAAATTTTTACATTTTGTTGGCTCACCTTTCTTTGGAATGGGCACAAATATGGATCTCTTCCAGATGGTTGGCCACATAGCTGTCTTCCAAATTTCTTGACATAGACGAGTAAGCACTTTCAGCATTGCATCCATTTATTGAAACGTATCAGTTGGTATTCTGTCAATTCCTGAAGTCTTATTTGTTTTTTACCAGTGCCTTTAAAAAAAAAAATTTTTTTTTTTTTTTTTTAAGTATAGCTTGGACTTCTTCCTTCAGTACTATTGGTTCTTGATCATATGCTACCTCCTGAAATGGTTGAGCGTCAACCAATTCTTTTTGGTACGATGACTCTGTATTCCTTCCATCTTCTTCTAATGCTTTCTGTGTTCAATATTTTGCCCAGAGAATCTTTCAATATTGCAACTCAAACCTTGAATATTTTCTTTAGTTCTTCCATTTCTTGAGAAATGCTGAGTGTATTCTTCCCTTTCAGTTTCCTAACTCCAGGTCTTTGCACATTTCATTCTAATACTTTACTTTGTCTACTCGTGTTGCCCTTTGAAATCTTCTGTTTAGCTCTTTTGCTTCATCATTTCTTTCATCCACTTTAGCTACTCTGTATTCAAGAACAAGTTTCAGAGTCTCTTCTGACATCCATTTAGGTCTTTTCTTTCTTTCCTGTCTTTTTAATAGCCTTTTGCTTTATACATGTATGATGTCCTGGATGTCCTCCCACAACTGGTCTGCTCTTTGGTCATTGGTGTTCAATGTGTCAAATCTGTTCTTGAAATTGTCTCTATACTCAGGTGGGATATACTCAAGGTCGTATTTTGGCTCTCGTGGACTTGTTTTAATATCCTTCAGCTTCAACTTGAACTTGCATATGAGTAACTGATGGTTTGTTCCACAGTTGGCCCCTGGCCTTGTTCTGACTGATGATATTGAGCTTCTCCATCTTCTCTTTCCATAGATGTAGTCAATTTGATTCCTGTATGTGTATTCTGTCTTGTGAGGTCTACGTGTATGGTTGTTTATAGTTCATATTTATGTTATTTAAAAAAAAAGATATTTCCAATCAATAGGCCATTATTCTTGCAAAATTCTATTGTGTGATTTTTGGCATCATTTCTATCACCAAGACCATATTTTCCAACTATTGATCATTCTTCTTTGCATTCCAATCACCAGTAATTATCAATGCATCTTGATTGCATGTTTGATCAATTTCAGAAGTTGATAAAAATCTTCAATGTCTTCATCTTTCACGTTAGTGATTGGTGAGTAAATTTGAATAATAGTCGTATTAACCAGTGTTTCTCATAGCCATATGGATATTATTCCATCACTGACAGTGTTGTACTTCAGGATAGATCTTGAAATATTCTTTTTTATAATGAATGTCATGCCATTTCTCTTCAATTCGTCATTCCCGGTGTAATAGACTATATGATTGTCTGATTCAAAATGGCCAATATCTGCCCATTTCAGCTCGTAATGCCTAGGATATTGATCGTCAAGCTTTCTATTTCATTTCTGACAACCTCCAATTTTCCTAGATTCATACTTTGGACATTTCATGTTATGATTATTAATGGATGTTTGTAACTGTTTCTTCTCATTTTGAGTCATGGCACATCAGCAAATGAATGTTCCCTCAGTTTGTTATACTGTGGTGGCTTGTGTGTTGTTGTGATGTTGGAAGGTATGCCATGGATATTTCAAATAGCAACAGGGTCATCTATGGTAGATGGGTTTCAGCGAAGCTTCCAGACTAAGACAGACTAGGAAGAACGATCTGATGATCTACTTCTAAAAAAAATGACCAGTGAAAACCTTATGAATAACAGTGCAACACTGTCTGATACGGTGCCAGAAGATGAGCCCCTCAGGTTGGAAGACACTTGAAGTACGACTGAAGAGGAGCTGCCTCCTCAAAGTAGTGTCAACCTTAATGATGTGGATTTTTTCTATTTGTATAACTGTATAAATCCTCAGCTTGAAGATGATCCATTTAGAATGGTGCACAAAAGATACAAGGAATCATGTGGGAGATGTCCAGTGGAAGAAATATAAACTAATATCTCAAAGTATGATCATGTTATTCCTCTAAAATAGCATGCTGGTTTGAAAGACTCTTTAGAGAGAAATATTACAATTCTCTCAGAAAAGCAGCCAAATATTAATTGTTTCCACACATTTTTGCTAGTGTAGTATTTAGAACCAATTGTTGGGTGTATTTCATTTCCAGAGCAGTGTTAAAAGTAACAACAAACATCTCTATTATGTCTTTTTTTTTTTTCCATTTTCTGCTGATTATTTGAGTGTTTCTGTTTCCAATATTCCAATAACAATCTCTATGGATGGGAAAACTAGAATTTGTTTTGTGTCATCCATTGAGCTAGGCTTTTCACCTACCTTATCTTACATAATTCTTGGTAAGGAGCTATTATCATTCCTATTTTCAGGTAAGAAAACTTCAGTGTTAAAGAGGATAAATGATTTGCACAATGGACACAAACTTAGTGAGTGGGAGAGCTAGGAATAATAACTGGTTCTATTTCACTCTAAAGTCATTGCACTTCTTATACCACGCTTTCACCCCTCTCACTTCTGGTTGTGTTTTATGCCTCTGTGCCCCGCTGAACCTCACTTTAGTATGTACATACCCGAATCAGTGCCCTGACTGCTAGGAAATTGCTCCATACAGTTCAGACTTGTTCAGGCAAAATTTCCCATCCTAATTAGATTTGAAGTTACTCACTCATGCTGTAAAGCCAAGCTGAAACACGGTGCAGTGGGTTCCTCTTGTTTATTGTTCAGTTAAAACTGGTAGCTCTTAACTAAAAATCTTTTGAATTTTCAACCCCTCATTAAATTGATGGGGATTTGGTGAGGGGGGGATACAAGTCAGACCAAATGTCTTTCTGTTACTTATGTCCATTATCCTTGGTTTGTTTGGGAAAAGTTCATTATTCAAAATATATGAATTTTTCAATATGTAGATTTTCACTCTTGTTTCTTCCTTTGGCTAAACTAAAAATGGTACATCTTGGGGGTGATTTAGAGTCCTTTCATACATAGTTTTTTCATTTTCTTTTCTGCTTTCCTTTTTCTTTCCTTATAGCCGACAATTTCTCTGAAATCACAGCTAGCCTTTTCAGAAAATAATGATATGCAACATGGAATTCATTCAGGTCTGAGGTTAAAATTGAAATTGAATTATGTGTGTATATATAACGTATTATAATATACATGTATAAATTCAAAGTGTGTTTCTAAGGTCTTTGATAACTTTAATATGTTTTAGAATAGTGGATATTTCTCCACCAAAACAAAGTTGGAGCTGCTGAACTAAATCTTTGTACATAAATCATAAGACTGGAAGGGATCTTTAATATTTCCTAAGGCAACATTTCTCAAAGTGATGTCTTAACTTAATATATTAGATTTATCTAGGGGATATTACTGGACGCTATTCCAGACAAACAGAATCGCAATCTTTAAGATAGAGCCCTGAATCTGCTTTTAACATGCCTCTGTGATGATTCTTTCGTATTCTTAAATTCAAAAACTTTGTATCTTGGGCCTAGGGTTAGACTACCCCCACTCTCAAGTGAGAATCACACTTTTAAAATTCCAAGTAGCTTGAATTCATTTTTACACAGGCTGTCCTTCTTTCTCCCCTCACCGCCTTCTTTCTCTCTCCCTCCCTTTCCCTCTCCTTTTCCTCCATTCTTTTTCATATAGATAGATGGATATATAGACGAGCTAGAGCAAGAATCTGTTATCTGCTAGCTGGTAAAACAAACATTTTCCTGCATAAAACTTAATAATCCCCCTTGGTCTACTTTGAGTAGACATGGATCTTCTTTATTCTCATGCCCGACAACAAACACCTTTAGGTACAGCTAAGCGTTTGCTTTTTTATAGGGATCTTTCTTGTCTCAAAGGCCCTTCTCTTAATCTCCTTTCAAATCTTTTTCATATCTTTTAATAAATACCTGCATTGTACATACAAGTCCATTCCAACTCATAGTGACCCTGTAGGACAGAGTAGAACTGCCCTATATGATTTCCAAGGAGTACCTGGTGAATTAGAACTGCCAATCTTTTGGTTAGCAGCTGTAGCTCTTAACCATTATGTCACAAGGGTTTGCACATTGTACATAGAACTATAAAACCCATCTGACCACTATGAAGAGACATATCAGTCCTGTCCCAACATTATAGGTATTTCATAACTGGCTTTAGAATTCTGTTTCCTATTTATTTTATGCTTTGATATCTATATCCTTTTATCTGCCTACATACTTAGTTACTTATGGATTCCATGGCCGTGGAGATGGGGATCCTGTATACATGATCTTCAGTCTTCTCAGAGGGTTTCATTGAACACACATGTATACGCACACAATTTTTGCTAAAATATCAGTAGTTCTCCAGGTGTCAGGGAAATAGCTTAGACTTTACTTGCCCTGTGAAGTCTTCTCCAGTCATCAAATCTGAGTTATCCCTTTTAAGTTTTTACAACGTATTGTCATCACGCACACTATTGTTTGTATCTTTACTAATCACTGTCTTACTTCATACTTCAAACACTTAAGCAAAAGAACTTGTTTTATTATATTACCAGAGCTCAGAATAATTCTTGACACATAGTAGGTACTCATTAAAATCACTTGATAAAAAAATTAAAAATAAAATAATTCGATATAAAAGTTTTTAATGCCATAATAATAGTTATTATTCCTTGAGGGCAGGTACTGATTTATGTACATTGTAGGTGTCCAATAAATGTTGAAGAAATATTAAACCAATACATAAGTTAATTGTTCAGAAATGTATCTAAGTTCAATTTACCATAAAGGTCATCATATTCTAATAAATATGCCTACTTTATTAAATGCACATACTTACACACATTCATACCTCTATATGTATACTTACAACACTTTGTTATGAAACATCTTTCACCTAATTTTCCTCTCTTTAAGATTTTTTTGTTACTTCTTTTTAAATTGAAAAAAGAGAAATAGCTTATATACAAGGTTCTACCTCCTAAATATATTCAGGATAATTCCACTGCAATGTGGAATCTGAATTCTAATATATGTTTGTATCACACACACATACACACACACACAAAGAAATGTCTTTGCAGTTTTCAATAACATATTTATGTACTTATATTGATTCATGAAACTTCTGTTTATCTATCTATCTAAAAAAAAAAGAGCTATGTAATTATACACAATATATGTATCTGTATATAATTAGAGAAAGGAGAGAAAGAGAACTGTGCCATTTTCAGGAACAAATATTGAGCAAATTTATTATTTCTCCGTAATATCCAAGTGAAGTTTTCTCTAAAATTACTAAAGAAATGAATATAAAAATGAACACAGTAGAATAGTTATTCACAGACTTATTTTGTTTAATTTTTCCTCCCCTTTTTCTTTTTTTCTAGTTTCTTCTGCTGTTTTTATTTCCCTTCAGTTTATTCTCTTTCCTTATGACTTACTCTTTAAACTACATTTCAAAGGAATCAGAAAGTATATTGAGAAGGAAAAATGACCGAATCATGTGCCTTCAGTGAGACACTGTGTAAACAGCCCTAGTCAAAGAATGCTTGCTAGGATTCAGAGGGGAACTTGTGTTTACCATATTTTTCTTACCATTCTATTCTCAGTCAGATGGGTCAATAGAGGTGTCATATCTACATCTACAGGAATTGCAAGCCCAGCTCAACACTTGAACCTTCTTGGTTTATTGAGCCACATGCTACTCCAGATTTGACTGGTCACAAGTAAACAATGGCGTGAAGCTTTCTGACATTGGAAAATGCATTTGAAATTTTGCATCCACGCTCATTCTCTCCAAGGCCAAGACCTGCCTTTTAGCTTAGGTGAAGGTGCCAAGACTTTTATTGTATAGGGCTGCACCTTAATTCTTCTTTGTAACCTAGAGACAGACATGAATCAAGGCTTTGAACTAATAACAGTAGTCTCCACTATGTGTTCTACTTTATGTCAACTAATGTGATCTCATCTAATGGAAGAGAGGCAGAGGCTTATTTAAGTGGTTCTGACTTAGGAGGATCTGCTCATTGTAGAAAAAGAAAAACCACTTGCTTCATTTTGCAGGTTACTGCTCTAAGCCTTGATATGCTTGGCATCTGTGTCCTCCTGAAATTGTCTTATTACCTTGTGAATGGGCCCCATGCCATGCTAGCAGATGGATATAAAGTATGCCAGAAACCTGGACTGTGTATCAGTTTTGAGTATTAGTGTCTAGAAGCCTATGACATTTTTAAATGCAATTTTTGGGTTTGAAAAACACCTGGAGAAATTGTTAGTACAAGGATTTGTCAGATAATAAAAGGTACTCTAAAATGCTGAAGGTGGAGATACTGTGAGAAAAATGGGTATAGAGAAAGATTCTGTACATTTCTCTCTTGATATTTCTATTACCACCAGATTTTAGTATTTAATTGCTAGGAATCTGTTCTAAGAAATACCTAGGGACGTGACTGAGGTGGCAAAACACAGGAAAAGTAATATGGACTTTGGTGGCCAAGCACAAATTATTTAACCTCTTTGAACCCAAGTTTCATCATCTATAAGATGTGAATTGTGGTAACATTATATAATGTTACATATGTGTTTTGTATCTCAATGTGTTATTGTGCAAGCAAAATGTGACATTGCATAAGAAAGTGCTTGGTGAATTATAGAGTATCATTCATATGATAGTTGTAAGCTATTTTTTTGAACTATTGTCAATCCTACTAATTTTCCTAAAGCTGATTGAGGTTGTGAGGAAGAGAATGTTGAGATTAAGTTCGAGCATCGTAAGTTCTTGCCACTGAGTTGCTGAGAAGAGGCTAATAGTTGTATTTTGGCAAAATTATTTTTTCCCTAGATTGGAACAGATTAGAGCTTCAGGAAGTCTTCTCTTGGGAGATAACCAGCCTGGCAATTTGTAGACCACATCTTTGCTGTACAAGAAAAGAGGAGAGCTGAAAAATTTTCTGGCGATTCTAGGCATTATAGGCAGTTGATCTATACCCCTTGGGTCCCAAAGTGAAATTCTGAGCATAAATTATTTAGAATGGCTCCCTATCAAGGTCAGCTCCAGTTGATCACGTATCTGCTCAGTCCTTTGCTTCATATTGGTTTTGGCCTTTTGTGCCCAGGAGGTTTCTGACATTGTTCCATTTGACTTGTACTCAAATAAAGTTAAATACAAACAAATGAAAAATAAAAAGAAGCAATGTGAAGGTATTTTTAGATTTCTGGTGTTGACTGTGATTTACTCAGTATATCAATCTAGATGAGAATGGTATCATTGCACAACTTAGATCATAGATGCTAAATAATAGAAAGCGTGAAATAATTGCCTCTACAAAGCTCTACAATCTAAAGTTGAAAGAATTAAACACTGGATTCCCAGCTTTTTTTTCAGAAAATGCTTTGGAGGTAACTGTAGATTGGATACTTCTTCCTCTGCCAATGAACCAGTTTTATTTATGCTGAATGAATGGGAAGAGATGAAAAATACAATGAAGCGCCTCCCCCACAAAGCTCTGTGAGTGTGACATAATATAAAAAAGCATTTTCTTATTAGTGTAGGTTATCTCAATGCGAAGCCCAATAAATGACTAATAACACTGAGAAATTAGCACACAGTTTAGAACTTAAAAAACAAATAAACCTCCTAACATATCAGAATCTTTTATTACTCATTGTTTTCCTTTTCAAGATTTTTCTTGTTTTTATTTTATGTAACAGTTTAAATCTATGTTGGCTTGTTTCAGCTGTATGAAGTGCTCATATCTGCGGCAGAAAAAAGTGGGAAAAAAACTCACCTCTATTTAATATGAGTAAATTTTCAGTCGATAAATTACCATTGGCTAATCTGAGACCTGGCAATCCAAATGGTGATTATGTCTGAATTTATTTCTCAGATTAGTTAATCTTTTTCTAAAAAATTTCAACAGTATTTTTAGAAAAATACATTCAATGGGGTAACAGATTGAATTTCATATTGAGACAATACAGCTCCCCTTTTAGGGAACTAATTAAGTTGGAGAATAAAAACGATATTAATTATTGAATTAATGTTAACTTCTTAAGTTTAGGAAAATTGTAAATATGCTTAAAGTGAAACAGCTCTGATTAATGTTTTAGAAGTATTATTATGACACAAGTAAAAATAAATTAGATTAAAACTATACTCGTGGAGGACAGTTTAAATGAAACTGACATCACTTATCAATTTCCTGTCCGCTTTGCCATATTAGTTGTCTTTTTATCACTAAGAGTCCCCTCAGGAAATCATAACAACAACAACAAAGAATTAAAAGGGTTTAAATACTCCCAATTCCCTCACACAGTCTAAGCAATGAGCTCTTTATAATCAGACTATTTAAGAAATGCTAAAAAAACTCTGAAAACCTACCAGAAAAAAAAAAAAAAAAAAAAAAAGCCTTGGTTTCTTTCTATGTCTCATGTCCTCCCATTTAGCTGTTTTGACATGAGCTACATATTGGCATAACATTGCCATTATCTTTCTAACTGCTCTAATAACAGATTCTTGTTATTTCAATGTGTCTCCATTGGTGGATCAGCATTAGTGATTAAAAAAGAAAGTGATTAGGATAGCATAAATGTATATAGGCTTAGTAATGGTGTGCTATAATTTCATTGAAAATACTGAGTAGTATATTTCCATATAGAGGATGAGACTTGGGCTGTACTGTGCTAAACTGTGAATGAACTCCCGACCATTCTCCATCAAACACTGTCTAGTAATTTCTTATGATTACAAGTCTCTTTTTATTAGTATAACCCAGTACATAGTAGTCCTCCACCACATATATGTAGGTTGGAGTGAAAATATTGGCAAGTAATGTTTGCAGAGAGTTTTGGGACTTAGCATCTTTATCTACCCCATGCCATAAAAAAAGAACTTGAGACTCAAGGGAATTAAGTGATTCAAGGCTTGGTGAGTGGTACGGAGTGGATTTGATATCTTCTGACCTTAAATAAATCCCAGCCTTTTTCCAGCACTAAACCATGTTTTCTACAGAGTGCTCAAAGGAATGGGCTTTGGAGTCTGATGACCTGGGTTTCAGTCCTGACACTTGGATAACTTTGGGAAAGTTACTTAATATCTTAATTCCTATAAACAGTAAAAATTATCAGTAACTACCTTATAGAGTTGTAAGAATTAAAAAACGAGAGGGCGGAGCCAAGATGGTGGAACAGACAGACGCTTCCAGCAAGCCCTTTTTACAACAAAGACCCCAAAAAAACAAGTTGTTGTTGTTGTTAGGTGCCATCGAGTCGGTTCTGACTCATAGCGATCCTATGTAGAACAGAACAAAACACTACCCGGTCCTGCGCCATCCTTACAGTTGTTTTCATGCTTGAGCTCATTGTTGCAGCCAATGTGTCGATCCACCTCGTTAAGGTCTTCCTCTTTTCCGCTGACTCTGTACTCTGCCATGCATGATGTCATTCTCCATGGACTGATCCCTCCTGACAACATGTCCAAAGTATGTAAGATGCAGTCTCGCCATCCTTGCCTCTAAGGAGCATTCTGGTTGTACTTCTTCCAAGACAGATTTGTTCGTTCTTTTGGCAGTCCTTAGTATATTCAATATTCTTCGCCAACACCACAATTCAAAGGTGTCAACTCTTCTTCGGTCTTCCTTATTCATTGTCCAGCTTTCACATGCGTATGATGCGATTAAAAATACCATGGCTTGGGTCAGGCACACCTTAGTCTTCAGGGTGACATCTCTGCTCTTCAACACTTTGAAGAGGTCCTTTGCAGCAGATTTGGCCAATGCAATGCGTCTTTTGATTTCTTGACTGCTGCTTCCATGGCTGTTGATTGTGGATCCAAGTAAAATGAAATCCTTGACAACTTCAACTTTTCTCCATTTATCATGATGTTGGTCATTGGTCCAGTTGTAAGGATTTTTGTTTTCTTTATGTTGAGGCGTAATCCATATTGAAGGCTGTGGTCTTTGATCTTCATCAGTAAATGCTTCAAGTCCACTTCACTTTCAGCAAGCAAGGTTGTGTCATCTGCATATTGCAGGTTGTTAAGGAGTCTTCCTCCAATCCTGATGCCCCGTTCTTCTTCATATAGCCTGCCTTCTCAGATTATTTGTTCAGCATACAGAGTAAATAGGTATGGTGAAAGAAAACAATCCTGAAGTACACCTTTCCTGACTTTAAACCAATCAGTATCCCCTTGTTCTGTCTGAATAACTGCCTCTTGATCTATGTAAAGTTTCCTCATGAGCACAATTAAGTGTTCTGGAATTGCCATTCTTCGCAGTGTTATCCATAGTTTGTAATGATCCACACAGTTGAATGCCTTTGCATAGTCAATAAAACACAGGTAAACATCGTTCTGGTATTCTCTGCTTTCAGCTAGGATCCATCTGACATCAGCAATGATATCCCTGGTTCCACATCCTCTTGTGAAACTGGCCTGAATTTCTGGCAGTTCCCTGTCAATATACTGCTGCAGCCGTTTTTGAATGATCTTCAGCAAAATTTAGCTTGTTTGTGATATTAATGATATTGTTCTATTATTTCCACATTCGATTGGATCACCTTTCTTGGAAATAGGCATAAATATGGATCTCTTCCAGTCAGTTGGCCGGGAAGCTGTCTTCCATATTTGTTGGCATAGACTGAGCACCTCCAGCGCTGCATCTGTTTGTTGAAACATCTCAATTGATATTCCATCAATTCCTGGAACGTTGTTTTTCGCCAAAGCCTTCAGAGCAGCTTGGACTTCTTCCTTCAGTACCATCGGTTCCTGATCATATGCCACCTCTTGAAACGGTTGATTATCAACTAATTCTTTTTGGTATAATGACTCTGTGTATTCCTTCCATCTTCTTTTGATGCTTCCTGTGTTGTTTAATATTTTCCCATGGAGTCATTCACTACTGCAACTCGAGGCTTGAATTTTTTCTTCAGTTCTTTCATCTTGAGAAACGCCAAATGTGTTCTTCCCTTTTGGTTTTCCATCTCCGGCTCTTTGCACATGTCATTATAATACTTTACTTTGTCTTCTCAAGAGGCCCTTTGAAATCCTCTGTTCAGTTCTTTTACTTCATCAATTCTTCCTTTTTCTTTAGCTGCTCGACGCTCAAGAGGAAGTTTCAGAGTTTCCTCTGACATCCATCTTGGTCTTTTCCTTCTTTCCTGTCTTTTCAGTGACCTCTTGCTTTCTTCATGGATGATGTCCTTGATGTCATTCCACAACTCGTCTGGTCATCGGTCACTAGTGTTCAATATGTCAAATCTATTCTTGATATGGTCTCTAAATTCAGGTAGGATATACTCAAGGTCATATTTTGGCTCTCGTGGACTTGCTCTGATTTTCTTCAGTTTCAGCTTGAAATTGCATATGAGCAATTGATGGTCTGTTTCAGAGTAGGCCACTGGCCTTGTTCTGATTGATGATATTGAGCTCTTCTATTGTCTCTTTCCACAGATGTAGTCAATTTGATTTCTGTGTGTTCCATCTGGCAAGGTCCATGTGTATAGTCACCGTTTATGTTGGTGAAAGAAGGTATTTGCAATGAAGAAGTCGTTGGTCTTGCAAAGTTCTATCATTTGATCTCTGGCATTGTTTCTATCACCAAGGCCATATTTTCCCACTACTGATCCTCCTTCTTTGTTTCCACTTTCCCATTCCAATTGCCAGTAATTATCAATGCATCTTGATTGCATATTCAATCAATTTCAGACTGCACCAGCTGATAAAAATCTTCTATTTCTTCATCTTTGGCCCTAGCGTTTGGTGTGCAAATTTGAATAATAGTTGTATTAACTGGTCTTCCTTGTAGACATATGGATATTATCCTATCACTGACAGCGTTGTACTTCAGTGTAGATCTTGAAACGTTCTTTTTGATGATGAATGCAACACTATTCCTCTTCGAGTGGTCATTCCCAGTATATTTGTGACAAGCTGGGAGCCCCAGGCTTCAAAGGAAAGCTTAGAATATGAAGTGAGGGACAGGGGGAGGAAGAGACTGTTCAGAAGCGAGTAGGAGTTACCAGACCTGAATCGCAGGGAGCCCTCAGGCACCATTCCTGGAGCGGCAGCAGTGGTGGGCTGGTACTAGCATTCGGCCAGTTTCCTCAGGGAGAAGCAGCCAGCCACACGGGCTACTCACACCTCCAGAAACTGAGAGGAACAGAGCACTTGGCAAAAGCTAAGTACTTGAGTATATTTTACCACACCCCCCCCTCCACCCCCCAGCCAGCCTCAGCAGCTGAATTCCCTGGGCCTGAGATAGGCACTGTTGAGCACCTAGAGCAATTCTCCCCACCTTTGGGAAGGAAAAAAATTTGCAATTGGGGAAAAGATAATTTGCGAGCTCCACTAACCAGGGGAGCACAGGACAGAAGCAGCTCCTGTCCAGGCATAAATGGTCCATGGACTTTGACTACCTTTTACCTCTACAAGGACCTGTGTGGGTGTATTTCAGGAGCATAGGCCCTTGTTGGCAGACTCCAACTGTTTCAGCTGTGTGGTGGAGAGGTGGATGTTTGATGTTTGACATTGCTTTGCCTATTAAACAAGGTCCTCTGCTACCCACATCAGCTACCTAAGGACTGGTAGTTCCACTCAGGTCACCCAGCCACTCACGACAGGGGTCCAAAGATATCTGGGACCTCCCAGTCCTTACAACCAAAAACTTTGGGTGCCCATGGTCTGTCTGCAGAACCCACCCACCTGCATGCTCTAGGGAACAGGGATGTGTTTTCCTCACAGACACTTGGGGGTTGGTTCTCAGCTCCCTGCCTTGTTCAGAGTGTGATCCCCTGCTGCAATCAGATACCGGAATATATGCCAATTACCCCTACCCCTCTAAAACTGTCAGACAGAGCCTGTAAGGCACACTTGATGACCAGCTATCTGGAAACCTGAGCTGAATTCATACAAGAAAACTGAATGGACTCCTAGACTGATATACCTGATAACAGATCTAGCCAGCTGGAGACAGGATGTCAGAGCTTCAAAGGCAAAAATAATCAAGCTAGCTCACTCAAGCAACCCACAGGGGTATACAAAAACAAAACAAAGCAAGAAGCTACAACACAGTAAGCAAGCATAAACTAATACAATAACTTACAGATGACTCGAGACAACAGTCAATATCAAGTCACATAAAGAAATAGACCACGATCATCTCAACAGGCTCTCAAAACGAAGAATCCAGGGATCTTTTAGATGAAAGTGCATTCCTGGAATTACCAGAGCCAGAACACAAAAGTTTAATATAAAGAACCCTTCAAGACATCAGGAAGAAAATGAAGCAATATGCAGAACAAGCCAAGGAACACACAGATAAAGCAACTGAAGAAATTAGAAAGATTATTCAGGAACATAATGAAAAGTTTAATAAACTTTTCCATAGACAGACAGCAATCAGAAATTCAGAAGATTAACAATAAAATTACAGAAGTAGATAACTCAATAGAAAGTCAGAGGAGCAAATTGAGCAAGTAGAAGCTAGAATTTCTGAACTCAAAGAGAAATCACTTGGCACTAATATATTTGAAGAAAAATCAGATAAAATAATTTAAAAAAATGAAGAAAACTTAAGAATCATGTGGGACTCTAGCAAGAGAAATAACCTATGAGTGATTGGAGTACCAGAACAGGAAGGGATAACAGAAAATACAGAGAAAATTGTTGAAAATTTGTTGGCAGAAAACTTCCCTGATATTGTGAAAGATGAGAAGATATCTATCCAAGATGCTCATCGAACTCCACATAAGGTAGATCTTAAAAGAAAGTCATCGAGACATATTATAATCAAACTTGCCAAAACCAAAGATAAAGAGACAATTATAAGAGCAGCGAGGGATAAATGAAAAGTCACCTACAAAGAAAGTCAATAAGAATAAGCTTGGACTACTAGGCAGAAACCATGCAGGCAAGTAGGCAAAGGGATGACATATTTTAAAAATTGAAGGAAAAAAATTGCCTGCCAAGAATCATATATCCAGCAAAACTATCTCTTAAATATGAAGGTGAAATTAAGACATTACCAGCTAAACACAAGTTTAGGAAATTTGTAAAAGCCAAACCAAAACTATGAGAAATACTAAAGGGAGTTCTTTGGTTAGAAAATCAATAATATCAGGTATCAACTCTAGAGTGGAACACTGGGCAGAGCAACCAGATGTCAACCCAGGCAGGGAAATCCAAAAAAACAAAGCAAGATTAAAAAAAAAAAAAAATTAAAAAAGCCCAACACAGGGTAACGGTGATGTTATTATATTAAAGACAACATTAATATAATAAAGAGAGACTAAGAAATGTAATCATACACCTTCCACATGGAGAGGAATATACGGCAATATGAAGAAATAAATGTTAGTTTTAAATTTAGAAAAATAGGAGTAAATAATAAGGTAACCACAAAGGAGACAAACTATCCTATTCATCAAAATAAAATACAAGGGAAAAATACAGATTCAGCAGAAACAAAATCAACAACAACAAATATGAGGAAAGGATAATATATAAAGAAAATCTACTCAGCACATAAAATCAAGTGGGAAAGAGAAACTGTCAACAACACACAAAAAAAGACACCAAAATGACAGCACTAAAGTCATGCCAATCTATAATTTTGCTGAATCTAAATAGACTAAATGCACTAATAAAGAGAGAGTCGCAGAATGGACTAAAAAACAAGATCCGTCTATAAGCTGCCTACAAGAGACATGCCTTAGACTTAGAGATGCAAACAAACTAAAACTCAAATGATGGAAAAAATATATCAAGCAAACAGTGACCAAAAAAGAGGAGGAATGGCAATATTAATTTCTGACAAAATAGATCCTGTACTTAAATCCATTGTAAAGGATAAGGAAGGACACTATATAATGATGAAAGGGACAATACACCAAGAAGATACTACCATATTAAATATTTATGCACCCAATGACAGGGCTGCAAGATACATAAAACAAACGCTATCAGCATTGAAAAGTGAGATAAACAGCTCCACAGTAAAAGTAGGAGACTTTAATACACCACTTTCGGTGAAGGACAGGACATTCAGAAAGAAGCTCAATAAAGACACGGAAGATCTAAATGCCACAATCAACCAACCTGACCTCATAGACATATACAGAACACTCCACCCAACAGCAGCCAAGTATACTTTCTTTTCTAGTGCGCATGGAACATTCTCTAGAAGAGACCACATATTAGGTCATAAAGCAAGCCTTAGCAGAATTCAAAACAGTGAAATATTACAAAGCATCTTCTCTGACTATAATGCCATCAAAGTGGAAATCAATAACAGGAAGAGCAGGGAAAAGAAATCAAACACTTGGAAACTGAACAATACCCTGCTCGAAAAAGACTGGATTATAGAAGATATTAAGGGTGGAATAAAGAAATTCAGAGAATCCAATGAGAATGAAAACACTTCCTATCAGAACCTTTGGGACACAGGAAAAGCGGTGCTAAGAGGCCAATTTGTATCAATAAGTGCACACATCCAAAAAGAAGGAAGGGCCAAAATCAAACGATTATCGTTACAACTTGAACAAATAGAAAGAGAGCAACAAAATAATTAAAAAATGAAACAAACGAAAACAACCTGGGTATCTCCTAGCACAGTGCCTGGCACATTGTAATCAATCAATACTGGTTATTCTTTGTGTGGACAGTCTCATGCTTACAGATTTGTGTATCTGTGTGTGTTTTTACTTTTCTCAAATCTTACCTTGCCTCTCAAATTTCTCAAGGGAAATAACTTTCAATTCTTTTATATTTTCTACAGGTGCTAAAAAAGGCTTTTGGAACGAATGTTGAAGTGAATGATGCTAGAAGAAGCTTTTGGTATAAATGTTGAAGTGAATGAAAACAAAATGTTTCAATATGGTGCTTAATTAAACTGTTGAAAGTAATTGAGAGCCTTTATAAGCATCTGTTCTAGAGAATGTGCATAATTAAAAATCTGAATTTTTTTCACTTAGGTCCCATTAGTAGTAGTGCCTTCTGAATTATGATACCAATACTTTTAGTTTATTCATTTATGTGGGATCTCCTGCTTTCAGATATAATCTTCTTAATTTTTGCAGAACCGCCTTGCTTTCAGATATAATCTTAATTTTTGTATATCTATGTTTTTCAAATGCTTTGGCATTTCTTTCAGACAAATATTCTTATTTACTAATAGAATCGTAATATTAATAACTAATTGAGTTTACCAGGTTGCCAAGGTTCTTGCTGGCTGTTGACACTTAACATTTGCTTACATAGTCATTAGCATATAATTAGCTACAATGTGTAAAAATCTTGGACTGTCTTTTTTTTTTTTTTTTTAAAGATCTTACATCATATAAAGTATGCAAAGACAAAAAGTAACTTTCTCTGAAAATATAAGGCCATCACATCTGGAGGTTGATGAGAGAAACAACACAGTATGGGTGTGTGTGTAGCAAATAGCACCATGTATGTAAAATGCTAAACCCACTTTGATAAAATTTCAAATTAATAAATGTATATAATTTCTGGGATAGCTATTGCATTTGTCTTGCTTTTTTATTGCTAAGGATGAGGATATAATCTTTATATAACCTTCCTCATCAACTTTGCTGCTTCTTCTGTACCTGAGGTCACATTCTGTTGCTGTAGGTAGGGTTGTGATGTCACAGAGCATAATGACTTCTGCTTCAGTAGAAACATCAGAAGCCGAGACCCACTCATTGGCAACAAAGAGCTTGTTTTCAGGCAAACGTTTTTGGCAACGATGACACAAAGAGTGTGTAACAGGGACCAATCTATGGAAAATGGCACCTATGGCAATTAGTTTTAAATTGTTGAATGATCTCTCACAGCAGGTGGTGGAAACTGTGATGACCAATAGAAACTGCTCATTAGCACCCCCCCACCCACTCAAGTGGCACCCAGGGCAAATGCCCTGCCTGGCATACCTTAGTTATACCACTGTGTAATAAATGATTACCTATGCCCTGTGCTGCAGTGGTTGAGAGCTCAGGCTGCTAAGCAAAAGGTCTGCAGTTTGAATCTACCAGCCACTCCATGGAAACCATATGGGACAGTTCTACTCTGCCCTATGGGGTCACTCTAAGTTGGAATCAACTCCGAGGCAATGGGTTTGGTTTTGTTTTTGGATGCCTTTCTTAGACTTTGCCACACTGCTTTAAAAGTGGGCTTTGGCAAGAAGAGGAAAAAAATGAAATTAATACAAGGATAACATTCAAAACAAAATGGCCAGGTAATTATAATGTATAAGAATAACTGTTCAAGAGACTACCCTCCTGGTGACCTCCAGAATCACCAGGAATCCTTCCAAAATCTGTTGCCTTCCTGAGCATTGAAATCATCAGACAGCTAAGAAGGCAAATGTGAGCAAGGTCTGTCAGAATAGGCTGGCGACAGAGTCTTTAGGGTCCTGAGATACAGGCCAGGCTAATTCCCAGGCTCTTGCCAGTGGGCACGCTGATTCTGAAGCCCAGTCAGAGGGTTCAGGGCAATTTCTTATTCATTCATAAATGTATGGAGCTCGGGGATAACTAAGCAAACCTCAAACCACATCCATTTATAAGAAGTACTACATTTCTGAAGGATTAATTTTCTTGGCTGTCTCTTGACCAAAAAAGCCCCTGATCTACCACACCATGGGGCAAATTCTGCACGTTCACAGTTCTTCCTGCTTCACAGGTGAAGGTTTCTTACACATACACATGTACGCAGATACACACACATATATATACTTAAAGATGTATTATTTTCAATTCATTTATACAATTTACAGAGTACATGTGATTTACTGAGGGCTAGGATGCTTGCAAAAGATGAGTATGATACACGTCTTGCCTTTAAAGAGATTACAAGTTGCAAAAGATGAGTATGATACACGTCTTGCCTTTAAAGAGATTACAAGTAGTCAATGATCAGAAATTTTAGAAAGTACTGTTTAGTCCAACTCTCTCATTTTATAGATGAAGAGACTGAGGTTCAGAAATGTTGAATAATTTAGTAGCAGATACAGGCCTCAGTCTCCAATACCTGTAGCAATAATAACTTCAACCATTCTGATTATGACCATTACTACAATTTCTCTAATCCTTACTGTGTGCAGGCTCAGCGCTAAGTGGTTTGCGTGCATTATCTCATTTGCCCTCACTGCAATCCAGTGAAGTCAGTGCTATTACTGTCTCCATATTACATGTTAACACCTTGTCCGAGGTCACATGTCTAGCAACGGCAGAGCCAGAGTTTGAACTCAGTGCTATCTGGTCAAATATCTCATGCTTTTAACCAGTGAGCTCTCTGAGTAATGAAATGAAACAAGTAATGAAAGAAAACAGCTTTGGGAGTTGAGATACAATAAAATGTTAATCATAATATAATCAAGTGCTGAAGTAAAGGTAGAAATAAGAGATACAATAAGTGGTCCCATTTACAAAACAAATAAACCATTGCCGTCAAGTCTATAGGATACCGTAGAACCGCCCAATAGGATTTCCAAGGTTGTAATTTTTTAATCTTTATGGAAGCAGACATCTTTCTCCTTTGGAGTAGCTGGTGGGTTCAAAAGCCAACCTTTTGGTTAGGAGCTGAGCACTTTAATGATTGCTCCACCGGGGCTCCTTATATGAGTGGTCAGAAAGGGGAAATGTCCGAGTTGTCCAACTCTGGGGAGTGCATGAACTAAGTTACAGAAGGTGCATGGAGAATGGTGTGTTGGGGGAGTGAACAAGGGGAGCCTAGCCTTATTGATTGAAGTGAGTAGTTGGAGAACTAGAATAAAGGGATTAATGATGGTTTTTGTCATTCTCCTGATGAATGCTACTTGTTATGGTTATTGTTACTACAGATTTTCTGACTTTCTGAAAAATTAAGGAACATGTCCTTTTACCTAATGGTCCAATTACTCTTAATTTATATATCCATTAAGTAATTCAGATTTGCAAGATTTTATGAAGGATTATTCTAGAGTTTAATGCATTTCATGGGGGGCGGAGGTGGTGGATTATATGACTGTGACCAATGACATTTTTAGTTTTTCATCCTAAAATCAACAGACCAGAGAAACTGAGTATTCAGCAAACGGTCTCCCTTTTCTAGGCTGTACCTACACAGGCTGCTTTGGTTATTTTTGCCTTTGTTTTTGAGAACTAGGTGATTATGAGTTGATCATTGGAAGAAAATTTTAAAAGCAAGTGTGGTATTTAGACAGCTTTGGAGGAGAGGGAGAAGAAAAGGGAAGTAACTGTATAGGATAATTATCCTTCCATTCATCTTAGAATTGCATGCCTGTTTAATTGACCTACTGTACCCCACTGCAGAGGGAACATTAACAGAATTGAAGGGTGGGAATATTTGATAGTGTTGCTAGCCTTGAACTAAAAATAATAGCAAAAAAATCCTTATGCTCTCCACAAAAATTGAACACTTTTGCTGTACTGGATGAGAAACCCAAATCCGTAGCTCTACAGCAAAAGCTTAAAATAATGTCTCAAGTAGGAAAGAGTTTCTTGTCTTTTCTTAGGAGAACTGACTAGTATGAGCAGCAGTATGGTCAATAAATTCATAACACTAAGAAAACTATTTTCTGGAAGTTTGTGTTATTTTTATATCAACTGTCAGATATGGTGAGCTTTAATGACTCTCTCTGTCACCTTAATGGCCATTTCTGTATGTTTTAGCAAGCCAACCACTTTTGGCTTATCCTGTTGGTCCCCTTACTGTTCACCTCAAAACAACATAAGCTCGATGTAAGGTAGAGCAACTTAGCTTTTGAATTCCTTCTAAAAATCAAAAGGGGAGGGTTTTTTTGATTACTTTTAAGGGAGAAGTTAACCTTGCAATTGACCGCTTGACCATCCAAGTATATGTAATATGGCTCTGGGTTCAGTATTAAATTGCATACTTACTGGTGCATACATGAGGGAAAGCTCATTCAATTAATTTCTGTGATTTTCCTTTTGTCTTGGAAGGCATTTTCTAGCTTCATAGAAGCAGCACTTATTAAGTGGGGGAAGGTGTATTTGGTGCTTTTAACTGTCAGGACGTTCAAATGATGAAAATATCATCTTTGATATGCTCCACTGAAAATGTCTTGTATGTGGAGTAGAGATGTGTATCCCTGGAGAAGGTTGTCCTGTAGTATAGAGCAGGTAAACACAGGCAGGGGTGCAGGCATTTGGCTGAAAATATCATCTTAGCCCCACATTAACAATACCAGGGCTTTAATTTAATGCTTCTCAAGCAGAGTAGATGATTCCCCTTGCTTAGACTATGCTACTGACAGGCCATGGGGTAGAGGGTGATTCTTGCTGGACTCTGCAGTTTTCTGGATTTCCTTGTTTGACAGAATCCACTTCTCTTGACCTTCAGGACATGGAGAAGAACTCATCTCTTCCACCTGGCCTACCCAAGTAAGTAAAGTTACGCTCCTAGAATACCGCTGCCATGGTTAGTTTAATTTTAATTTATTGCAGAGATGGTTTTATGCATATGATTTTATCACTATGCACGCACCCTGAGACCTCTGAAGGTCAAATAAATAATAAATGCTCATTAAGAGCTTTGTGGTTTTGCTGAAACTGGCCAACAAAGGTGTCATCGGTGATACTTTCATGTGGACAAGTAGCATCTAAGTCAAGTGGGACCCAGTATAATACTATTATAATATTTGGCTTTACAACCCCCAGCAAATTACATGCTCACAATGCTTATTCAGTCCTTAAAATGCTGGGGTAGTTTAAAACCAGGAGCTATGTGCTGTTTAATTTCCTTTTCCTTTAAACCATTGGAATCTTGCTGGGTTATTCCCCTTTGCTGTGTGTGCATTTATAGTGGAGAATGGGAGTGGAGGCAGGAAGGAGAGAATAAATATTAAGTTCTTACTTGTAAAAGAAGCCTTCCCCAGCTTTCAGATGTTGCAGAAGGGAACGCTGATGTTTACCTGTGCTTGAGGTACAGAAAGAGGTATGGAAGTGACTCCAGGCTGCAGCTGCAGAATTCCTGCCATGAAAACTCTGGCATTTATGTTTCCTGTTCAGAGCCCTTCAAAAGGGTAGCATTGTCCTCACCTCTGAAGTACTGTGCCTTTTCCCCATATCCCTGGAGCTACTGTGGGCTAATCTTCCTTCCTGGGGCCTAGATCTGGGGCAGGAGCAAAGTGTTCAGTGTGCCCAAACCACCCCCGCAAATGAAAAATGCTTAATAATTGCACCTGTGAGCATGAATAGAATCTAATTCTGTAACAACCCCCATCCCCAGAAAAAAAAAAAAAACCTGATAATTTTGGTTAATGGCACTCATAATCTTACCAAGCAGCATAACCTATTAATGAGCTGGGAATGCTACCTTATAAACTTCAGTGTTCCAGACGTGTTCTCTTTCCATTAACTTATTAAATGTATTTATGAACCAATTGCACAACACACATTCTATCCCTTTTCCTAAACATATTTTACAGCTAAGAAAGGAAACGTAAAACTGGAGCTGATTTTGTTTGTTTAATGGGCTAAAAAGCAACCATAAACTTTTGGGAACCTCAGTTTTTCTAGATGAAAAGAAACAGATGTTAACTTTTGATTTTGATAACATGGGTTTATTCTTAGCTGAGAAAGGTAACCATCGTAGTTTATTTTAATCCTGTATATTTTAGATGTCTAAGTCTTTCCTTCTTGTTTTAGGAACTTTGTTCATGCCAATAACTAAATTCAGTTTTAGTCCTGTCAATTCCACGTGGCCCTACTGCCTTTAAACTAGCTGTAACAATGTGTAGAACCCCCCAGTGATCAGTATACAATTGCTAAAAGGTGATTTTTTTCCCAGCCACCTTCTGAGATACCGTTTTAATGTCACCAGTTTTCCAGGTCTAGACAAACACATCCAGGCTGAGCAAATGCAAATTAAAAAATAAACAAGAACCAAGAACCACCGTTCATTGTAGGTATTCAGAGTGCAAGGCACTCCACCATGTTTTTGACACACATTTTCTCCTTTACTCCTCATGATCGCGGCAAGAACGAAGTATGAATATGTACCCAGTTGACAGATGAGACTGAGGCTGAGACCATACACGTCCAATGCCAGTGGAGGGGGTGAGATTTCATCCAGGTCTATCTTACCACAAAGCTTGTGCTCTGAACCACAGAGCTTCAACAGCTGTGAATCACAACATTCATTTATGAATAGTGAGAAGGAATGGTGTGCCATTAACAGCAGCAAGCATTGTTTTCTTCCTAAAGAAACTCAGTTGTTAAGGAACTGCAGTGTAAAAAGCGGTAGAGGGCTGCATATTTCTGCCAGGCAATCCCTCTCCTGTGAATTTAGATCCAATCTGCTATCAATATTTTCTGGCAGTATTTCTTTCCTTTTACCGCTACATCATTCATAAGATTCATTGTTTCCAGAACTATAACACGCCAATCCTCACCATGCTTTCTCAGCACTATTTGTATTTTAAATTACTGGAACTGTTGCAGCCAATCACATTAGAAGGCAGAGGACATTGTTGTTAATTCCAGGCAGTGCGTGAAGGGGGTAAAAACCCCGTGCGCTCTACACAGCCATTTCCCAGATATTTGTCAGTCTTGTCTGTTTTCTCTAACTTACATGCAAACTGAGAGACCCAGAAAAATGTCTTTTTCCTTTTGTACTGACCAAGTTCTAAGAAAAAAATGTTTTCTTGACAAAAAAGAAAGTACTATTGAATGTTTGTAGTTCAATCTATAATATATTTATTTGTAGCTTCTCTGAAATGTGTCCCTTTTGTGTAAGACTTTTGACTTGATTGCTTTTTTTTTTAACCAACACTGTTCAGTGTTTCTCCTCAGACCCAAAGACCTTAAAAATACCCTAAAATGAAATGAGAAAAAAAAAAAAAAAAATTCAAGGGAAAGATTGGCGTTAGAAAGCAGTAACAGAGTAGCAGAAATTCTCATTTAAAGAACTTTGATTTATTCAGGATTCTTAATTCAGTTTCCTATAGATAAATGTTCTATTAAGATGAACCAAATTTTTTTCTAAGTATTTATTTGCTCATTTATAGAATTGTGATATATTCCTTCCACACTTATTTCACAAACTTCTGTTGGTGATCAGAGAAGATGATCACAAGTCCTTAAAGTTAGCAAATTCTAACTATACTGGTAAAAAAAAAAAAAAGGTAAAAAATTACATAAACAAGTAAAAGAAATTCTTCATATATAAGTGAGGTATTGTTCCTATAATAGAATTTTTGGATATTCTGTTTGGGATAGGGAACCTACTTGCCAAATTTTTTTTAAAAAAAGAAGGGGAGGGGTTGCCGTGGGGACACATCAAGCACGTATGCAATCATTTTAGGCTTTTGACAATGAGGTAAATGTTACGCACACCAGAAAGAGTGCTTTATTACTATTCTTTTTGACATCAGAAGTCAAATGCCTCCCTAAATTTTGTTTGTTTTGGCTTTAAAGAATAGAATTTTATTGTTTCATTTCTGGAGGTGTATACTGTCATGTTGATTCTGACTCATAGTGACCCTATATGACAGACTAGAACTGCCCCTTGGGTTTCCCATGCTGTAATCTTTATGGGAGCAGATCTCCAGGTCTTTTCTCCCACAGAGCTGCTGGTGGGTTTGAACCTCTGAACTTTTGTTTAGCAGCCAAGTGCTGAACCATCATGCTACCAGGGTTCTGGAGCTTAGGAGCCTGAATTTAAGGCATTTGCAGAACCATGCTCTTTTTGCCCCCTCTATGTTTCCTTGTCTCTTCCAGCTTCTGGTAGCCCCAGGTGTCTTATGGTATTCCGTGGCTTGTAGATGTACCCTCACATAGCATCTTCCCTCTGTGTTACTCTGCCTCCATATCTGTTCTCCCCTTTTATAAGACAGCATTCAGAAGGGATTAGGACCTACCCTACTCTGGTCTGACCTCATTAGCTTGACTGACAACATCTTCAAAGAAAGAACATATTTCCTAACAAGGTTACATTCACAAATACAAGGTTCAGGATTTCAATATATCTTTTTGAGGGTGTTTGTGGTGAAATATATATAAGAAAACATTTGCCACATCAACCATTTTCACATGCACACCTCAGTGGCATTAGCTACGTTTACTGTGTTGTACAACCATCACTACAATCTGCTTCCAAATTTTGCTACCACTCTTAACAGGAACTCTGTGTCCTTTAAGCAAAAACCTGCCCCCTAGTAACCACTAAAAAACTTTGACCTCTATGCTTTTGCCTATTCCAGGTATTTCATATAAGTGAGATCACATAATATTTGTCCTTTTTGTGTCTGACCTGTTTCACTCAGCATAATTTTTAAGATTCATCCATGTTGTAGCATGTATCAGAACTTAATCTTTATGGCCAAATAATATTCCACTGTATGTATATACCACAGTTTGTGTACCCATTCATATGTTGATGGACATTGGTGTCGTTTCCAGGTTTTGGCTCTTGCGAATAGTGCTGCAATGAACATTGGTGTAAAAGTATCTGTTTGCATCCCTACTTTCCAGTGTCTTGGGTGTACACCTAGGAGTAGAATTGCTAAGTCATATGGTAATTGTTTGTTTAACTTTTTGAGGAAGCGTCAAACTGTTTTCCAAAGTGGCCATACCATTTTATAATTCCATTGACAATGGTTGAAGGTTCCCATTCCTCCACATTCTCATCAGCAATTGTTTTCAGTTTTTCTCACAGTAACCATTCAAGTGGGGGTGAAGTGGTATCTCATTGTGGTTTTGATTTGCATTTTCGTAATACAATGGTTAAGCAAATGGGCTGCTAACCAAAAAGTTGGCAGTTCAGATCCATCAGCCTCTATGTGGAAGAAAAAACTTGGTGACCTGTTCCTGTAAAGATTACATCTTTGGAACCCTGTAAAGCAGTTCTACTCTGTCATATAGAGTCATTATGAGTTGAAATCAGCCCAATGGCACACAACAATGATTAATAACATCGTGCATCTTTTTACACGCTTACTGGTCATTTGTATATTTTCTTTGATGAAATGGTTATTCAAGTCCTTTGCCCTCTCGCCTTTTTTAATTAAATAGTTCATCTTTTTGTTGTTGATTCTTGCATTTTAATAATGTCCAGCAGTGCCTGAACTATCACAAGGATTCAGTAAATCTCTGCTAATTTGGCAAGTTTTCTTTTCTTGGTGACTATCTCTGTGGAAAAAAGTAATGAAAGATACATTTCTAGAGTCTACATTAGCAAGCTGCCAACACAGAGTCACAGTGGTTAAGAGTACAGGTCTTAAAATTAGAGAAACTTGGGCTTGAATGCAGCTACTATTACAACTGTGTCACTGGGGCAAGGCACAACATATCTTTAAGCCTCTATTTCCTCATCTGTAAAATGGGAGAAATGATACTTATGTCAGAAAATATTTGTATGAATTAAATTGGATAAAGCATTTAAAATGTTTTGTATCCTGAATGGCATATAACAAGTGCCTGCTAAAGAAGAGCTATTATTATTCATAGTAGTAGTCCTAGTCTTCTTCATGGTATTTTTCCTTCTCTCCCTCCTTCCCTTCCTCCCTTTCTTCCTTCTTTTTCTCCTACCCACAAATAGATAGGGCTGTTCCCAGAATATTATCATTATGAAATGCATCAACTTATTTATTGAGAGCACTCAATATTGTCAAGGAATGGCCATATATTAATATGATCATTATATTATATGTAATGAAAATATATGTAATATTAAAATATATTAATATGGTCATTCCTTGACAATATTGAGTGCTCTCAATAAATATGTTGATGGACAATTTTAAAGATAAGCTCTTAGAGAATTTTGGATTTTCATATCATCCATTCTGTAACCACCTATATTTCTCCTAATCCATTTGTGGCATGATAGATTGCTATTATTTTTTTTACTTCACCTACTGAGTCTCTATTGGTAGGGTTCCATTAGTGTTGTGATGACTGTTGTAGTGGGTCATTGCCTTGCCAAAAACAGTCACCTGAATTCCTGCTTGTTCCCAGGGTAACAACCAGAGGGAGCTAATCATGCTTCGTTGTCCTTTCTTTTCCTCAAACATAAGAACTGAAATGTAAAAAGTATACTATAATACCTATTGTAAGTAAAATAATTCTTTAAGCACTTCTAGTTGAAACCCTGGTGGCATAGTGGTTAAGTGCTATGGCTGCTAACCAAAAGGTCAGCAGTTTGAATCCTCCAGGTGCTCCTTGGAAACTCTATGGGGCAGCTCTACTCTGCCCTGTAGGGTCACTATGAGTCAGAATCGACTCGACAGCAGCTGGTTTAGTCAAAGGCAGAACAAATCTGACAGTGTCATCAAATACAGATAAGTAAGAGGGAATTAAGGGTCACTCAGCCAACAGACATTTATTGAGCACTTAATTTGTGCTACCATATAGAATGTTTTTTAAGTATCAGGTTAACATTTATCTTCAAGGACTTATCTTCACAGTTGAGTTGAAGGAGTCAGGATATTATACATGTTTATGTTTCACTTTAAAACTTAGTCAACAAAACAAACATACCTCAGGCCAGCCCAAAGTGAAGTTTCAAAATCCGTGCACTAAATGCATATACTTGTAGAAAAATAGTTCAATAATAACTCGTTGTCTCCTAAAAAAAAAAAAAAACTAACAAACAGCAACAACAAAGAAGCAGTGGCCATTGAGTCGATTTCAACTCATGGCGACCCCCTGTGTTTCAAAGCAGAACTGCCTGCATAGATTTTTCAATGGATGCAATCTTTTGGAAGTAGATCACCTGGCCTTTCCTCTGAGGTGCTGCTGGTTAGCAGCCAAGCACTTAACTGCTTGTGCCATCCATGGACTCCTACATAATACACATTTCTTTTTCTGAACACTTTTTCGTGGTTTAGGTGAAGGTTTACAGAGCAAATTAGTTTCCAATTCAATAATTTATATACAAATTGTTCTGTGATATTGGTAGTAATCCTCACAATGTGGCATCACTCTCTCCATTACCACCCTGAGTTCTCCATCTCCATTTATCCGGTTTCCTGCCCTTTCTGCCTTCTCATCTTTGCTTTTGGGTTGATGTTTCCCTTTTGTTCTCGTGTAGATGATTGTTCTAAGGAGCACTTTATTCACAGGTATTATTGTTTCTTTTATAGGCCTGTTAATTATTTGGGTGAAAAGTTATCTCTGGGAGTGTCTTCAGTTCCAAGTTAGAAGGGTGCCTAAGGGCCATTGTCTCAGGGGTTTCTTCAGTCTCTATCAGACCAGTTAATCTGTTTTTTTTCTTAATGAATTTGAGTTTTCTGCTACATTTTTTTCCCACTCTACCTGGGACCTTCTGTTATGATCCCAGTCAGAGCAGTCAGTAGTGGTAGCAGGGCACCATCTGGTTCTTCTGGTCTCAGGTTAGTGGAGGCTGTGGTTCCTGTGGCCCATTAGTCCTTTGGACTAATTGTTTCCTTGAGTCTTTGGTTTTCTTCACTCTCCTTTGCTCCAGATGGAAAAAGACCAATAGTTGTATCTTAGATGGCTGCTTGTAGGTTTTTAAGACCCTGGATGCTACTCACCAAAGTAGAATGTAGCACATTGTCTTTAAGGACTATGTTATGCCAATTGACCTAGGTGTCCCCTGAGACTATGGTCCTTAGCCTTCAAGTCCAGTAACTCAGCCCCATGAGGTATTTGATTATATCTAGGATGTTTTCATACTGTGCCTCCTCTGTGCTCTATTATATATATGAATATACATCCAGCACATACAAATATATATGTGTAAATATCCATAGTCAAAACTATACATGCATGTGGATGTACTCCCATATGCCCTCCCATACCTTGCAGGATTGTATATATTATATACTGTAGTTGCCTTTTATTCTTGCATACCTCTCAGTGTCTTGGTCATGTTTTGCTGACTTCCTCCTTATTGTGTATTGCTTTGCCCTTCATCAAAATTAACATGAGTCTACCATCTAGTTAGTGATTTTCCCTCTCTCCCCTCCCATCCCTGGTAACCATCAAAAATTCTTCTTTCTGTGTATAAAACTTTTCTTGACTTTTCATAATAGCTGTCTCATACAATATTTGTCCTTTTGTGATTGATTTCCTTCACTCAGCATAATATCCTCCAGATTCATCCATGTTGTGAGATGTTTTGTGAATTCATCATTATTCTTTATCTTTGCGTAATATTCCATCTTGTATGTGTACCACAATTTGTTTATCTATTTATCTGTTGATGGGCACTTAGGTTGTTTTCACCTTTTTGCTATTGTGAATAATGCTGTAATGAACATGGGTGTGCATATGTTTATTTGTGTCACGGCTCTTATTTTATAGGTTATGTACCTAGGAAAGGGAATGCTGGATCATATGGTATTACTATTTCTAGCTTTTTAAGGAAGCACCATACCATTTTCCATAGTGGTTGTATTTTGAATTCCCACCAGCAGTGTATGAGTTCCAACCTCCCCACAACTTCACCAGCATTTGTTGTTTTCTGTTTTTTTAATCAATGCCATTATTGCTAGGGTGAGATGGTATCTCATTTTAGTTTTGATTTGCATTTCTCTCATGGCTAAAGATTGGGAGCATTTCTTCATTTGTTTGTTAGCCACCTGAATGTCTTCTTTGGTGAAGTGTCCGTTCATGTCCCTAGCCCATTTTTAATTGGATCATTTGTCTTTTTGTTGTTGAATCGTTGAAGTTTTCTATACATTTTAGAGATTAGAGCCTTGTTGGATATGTTGTAGCCCTAAATTTTTTCCCAGTCTGTAGGTTCTCTTTTTACTTTTTTGGCAGAGTCTTTTGACGAGCGTGTTTAATTTTTAGGAGGTTCCAATTACCTAGCTTATCTTTTGCTGTTTGTGCATTTTTAGTTATGCTTGATATTCCATTTATATGACCTATTGGTGGCACTAGAAAAAAAAATTAGGGCCCCTAGTGTTGTCCCTATTTTCTTCCATGAGCTTTATAGCTTTAGGTTTGTATAATATATACTTCTAATAATTGTAACCATTTGATTTTTCAGGCCTACCACAGGTTAGTTAGGCATAGTGACAACAATGAGAGTGAGAACTGAGACCTGGGAGTAAAAGAAGAGAGATGGCAGAAAACTAACAAAAAACAAATAGAAGAACTGAAATCCTGTTGCTTCCTGGATAACTCAGTTTAGGGACAAACCCATAAGCTTTGTCAGGTTCTGTGACCCTCCCTATATTACAGTGCAATATAATAATTGATATTCATTATAATGATCCCAAGGTATTAAGGAGCATTTAGATTCTGATCAGTGTATTCTATTCATTAAAGCAGAGTGATTTATAACACATTTTACAGTTTGATTCAAAATTATTAAAAATATTAAGCAATAAATCCCAAACTACATATAAAACTTAGTAATCTGCAGTGATACAGTTCATGAACATTTTTGGTAGGCTTTGCTTATGAAGGACATATGAGAGGCACATACATGGTCAGGGTTTGAGTGCAGAGGAGGGAGGAAAAAAGAAGAAAAAAAAAAAACAAGCTCTGGGCTGAAATGCTCATAGATTAGCTAAAAATGTGAATGTCCAGAGGAAATTGGCTTTCCTTTAGCTCTTAGAAACAAAACTAGCTTTGATTATGCTATAGATCTAGTGAAATAGGCTGTAGAGCCTTTCTCATCAAGAGCAGTCCATATGTCAAGTGCATGGTCATAGCTATCCTATAGACTTCAGAGCCCTGGGGAGATCAGGAACTGGCTAGGCATATCAGCTTTTCTCCTGGCCAGATTTTAAATTTCTAAGAGAGGAAGTACAAACTCAAATGCCTTCAGGGGTCTACCAGGCAATATAAATGAGCCAAGTGTGCCAGGTGTGAGTTATTATTTGGAAACAAATTTGGAGAGAACATGCCCCTCTAAAAGCATCGTCATATATATTTTCTTTGTAATGCACGCCTATCAAATCATCCAGTCTGGATGTGAATTCAGTTCAGAGCCTCCAGGTTCATAGCCTTGGCATGTAGCATCAACCCATCCAGTTCTAGTCCCAACATGACCTTGACTAATTTCATTCACTTTGATGTATCTTCACCAATGAGAAGAGGGAGATTATGCACTTAGTATTCACTTTATGAACCATACCTACACTTTATGACCTGTATTATGCCAATTAACTGAGTTGTCTCATGAGACTATGGTCCTAAGTTTTCAAGAGAAAATAGGTACTTGGATGATGTTTCCCAGATGATGTTTTACAGGACACAGGTCATGTGAGATTCCTAATGAAAAAGACAGAATTAATTTTTTTTAAATAATTTTTATTGTGCTTTAAGTGAAAATTTACAAATCAAGTCAACCTCTCATAAAAAAATGTATGTACACCTTGCTTTATATTCCTAATTGCTCTCCCCCTAATAAGACAGCACATTCCTTCCCTCCACTCTCTCTCCTCATGTCCACTCGGGCAGCTTCTGGCCCCCTCTGGCCTCTCACCTCCATTCCAGAAAGGAGATGCCAACATAGTCTCACGTGTCTACTTGATTCAAGAAGTTCGTTCTTCTCCAGTATCATTTTCCATCCCATACTCCAGTCCAATCCCTGTCTGAAGAGTTGGCTTTGGGAATAATTCCTGTCCTGGGCTAACAGAAGGTCTGGGGACCATGACCTCTGTGGTCATTCTAGTCCCATTCTGGTCTTTTTACGAGAGTTTGGGGTCTGCCAGAATTAATTTTTGAGCATGCAAAGAGTATATAACTTTTCATTAGTTAAAAGGGTAGTGCTTGGTTGCTCCCTACAAAACAGAAACACCCATTGATGATGGCAAACTTTGTCCCCCTCATGAGTTCTGGGAAGAAACGTTTTGTCTTTTTCTTCACACAGTTATTTGCTCCTTCTCTAGAAGAAAGTGACTTCTCTGACTTGGCCAGGTACTAGTTACTAGTGGGTTGGCTTACTCTGTTTTCCAAATCTGGAAACAGGCTATATTTTCTTTCTTCCCCTTGGACCACTTTCCAGTAAGAGACGACAGGGTATCTCTCTTTCTTCCTCCCATGTTGGATATTTAGTAGGACAAGACTTCTCCCCTTGGTGAGAGGAAAGTTCTCTTTCCTTCTCTGGTCCAGCTTGACTAGGCAGCTCCCTTACATTAGACACTACAGCCGACTTGCATCTTGTCTCATTTGGCTGAGTTTTGTGCTTATTTACTTGAGTGACCAGCACACAGAAGTGAAGAGGGGCCAGTGGCAGGAGTCAGACAGCAACCCCACCCACAGCCTTCAACATTATGCACAGAATAAACAACCTTCTATTACCCCACTGCCCAGGCCATTAACATGAGCACCAGCATCTCTGTGTACACTGCTGATCATTTTGGACCAAGACATTGAATGAAGTTTAGCATAGGAGCAGTCTTTTTTTTTTATGCTCCTTTTTTAAAAAATATAACCTTCAAAAATCATTTATAAAGGACCCTTTGCATATCACACCATAGTTTTTTGAGGAAATGATGCAACAAGTTGCTCTGTTTGTAATACAGGGTTTCGGGTATATTTTAAATGTTAATGTTAGACTGATATGAAAATGCCTGTTAGTGCTCAAAATCCAGGACAAAGGTTATTTCCACCAAGCTCTGTAGAAAGTGATAAATAATTCTGAAATATTGTTTTAAAATGAGAATACAAAATATTATAACTTGTCAAGCCTTCAAGTCAATGCTAGTTTAATATTCTCAACCCATTAGGTATAACAAGGGCTCTTGCCTGTGGCCTGGCATTTTTGTTGCCTAGAGAGGTCCATTCCAACTCCCCAAGCCCTGGTTATCAGAACTTCGATCCTATTCTTTTTTAATTAATATTTTATTCTGTTTAAGGTGAAAGTTTACATAACAAATTCGGTTCCCATCTGACAATTTCTACACAAATTATTCAGTAATATAGGTTACATTTTCACAATGTATCATTACTATCATTCATTTCATTCTGGTTGTATTGTTTTCATTACTCTATTTTCCCTGACCTCTTACCTCTCATCTTCACTGAAGAGTAATTTTTAACCATTCGGTCTCCTACAAATGATTTTTCTTAAAGAAGCTCATTATTTATAGGTGCTGTTCTTTATTTTATGAGCCAATTTATTTAGCTAAAAGGTGACCTCAAGGGATAATTTCAGTTTACGGTTTAAAGCGTGTTTCAGGGCAATAGTCTTGGGTAGTCCTTTAGTCTCAGCTGGTCCAGTAAGTCTAGACTTTTTAAGAATTTGAATTCTGTTCTACGTCGCTCTCCCATTCTTTATAAGGATCCATCTGTTATATTCCTGATCAGAATGGTAGGTAGTGGTAGCCAGGTGTCATCTAGTTCTTCTGGTCTCAGGGTAGATGATGCCTTGTTTTTGGCAACTATTAGTCCTGTAGACTACTTTCTTCCTTGAGTCTTTGATTTCCTTCTTTCTCTTTTGTTACAGATGAGTAGACACCAATAGTTGTATCTTAGATGGCTGCTTGTAAGCTTTTAAGACCGCAGACACTGCTCACCACATTGGGATGTAGAACCTACATTTTATGAACTATATTATGCCAATTCATTACTGGAGTTGTCTCATGAAACTATGGTCCTAAGTCTTCAAACTCAAAAAACCAATCTTGTGAGGTATTTGGTTATATCTAAGAGGTATCTATACATGTGACCCCTATGAGGTTTATTACATACATGGATATACGTGCATGCACACACATACCTGTATATACATATGTGGGTTTTGGGATAGATATTTCCATCTGTGTATACATATGTAGCCACATACTTTTATACTTACATACCTATATACATACTTGTGTAACCACATACATATTTTTTGGTTGTTGTTGGTGTTGTTGCAAAATTATATTTGCCATATCCTTTACCAAAGACTTGGAAACCCTGGTGGTATAGTGGTTAAGCGCTATGGCTGCTAACCAAAGGGTTGGCAGTTTGAATCCACCAGGCACTCCTTGGAAACTCTATACTGGGTTTTACCAAAGACATCCTTTTCTTTCGTGCACTTCTTAGTGACATTGTTTACCTTGGTCAAGCTGTGTGCACTTCACCCACATTCTATGCTGCCTTTCCTATCACCAAAAATGACAAGTGTCTACTGTCTGATAGCGCTCCCCCTCTCCTTCTCCCATTCTTGGTAACCACCAATGAGTGTTGGTCTCTGTATATATATATCTATTCTTGTCTTCTTATAAATGTGTGATCATACAATATTTGTCCTTTTGTGATTGGCTTATTTTACTGAGCATAATATCCTCAAGGTTCATCCATGTTATGTTTCAAGGACTCATCATTTTTCATTATGGTTGCATAGTATTCCAAGTGTGTACGTACCACATTTTATTTATTCACCCACTGATGGGCACTTAGACTATTTCCATCTTTTTGCTATTGTGAGTAATGCTGCAGTGAATGTGGGTGTGCCTATGTCTATTTGTGTCATGGCTCTTGTTTCTCTAGGATATTTACCTAGGAGAGGGATTGCTGGATCACATGGTATTTCTCTTTCTACCTTTTTAAGCAAATGCCATACCAATACATGGGACTGTGATAACTGATGTGTTCCTGATGATACACTGAGGCTATTTGTATGAAAGCACTGTTAAAGCTAATCAAGCTATGAGGAAAATCCATCCTTAATCTGAATTCATAGGATCTATTTTGAAAGTTTATTTCTGTAAAAATAATGTCTTGGGTTTTGGTCTAGAATGCAAGGAAAATACAGTCTGTTTGCATCTGCCTCACTTCTTCACAGATGATCTTGTGGAAATGAAACACAAAACTCTTCCTGATGGACTGGGTTGTTGTTAGTTGCTGTCGAGTTGGTTTTTACTCATGGCGAACCTATGTACAACAGAACCAAACACTGCCCGGTCTTGTGCCATCCTTTCAATTGTTGTTATGCTTAAGCCCATTGTTGCAGCCACTTTGTCAGTCTGTCTCATTGAGAGTCGTCCTCTTCTTTGCTGACCCTCTACTTTACCAAGCATGATGTCCTTCTCCAGGGACTGATCATTCCTGACAACATGTCCAAAGTATGTGAGACGTAGTCTTACTATCTTTGCTTCTAAGAAGAATTATGGTTGGACTTCTTCCAAAACAGATTTGTTCATTCTTTTGGCAGTCCATGGTATATTCAATATTCTTCTCCAACACCACAACTCAAAGGTGTCCAGCTTTCACATGCATAGGAGGTGACTGAAAACACTTTGGCTTGGGTCAGGCGCATCTTAGCCATCAAGGCAACATCTTTGCTTTTCAACACTTTAAAGAGGTCTTTTGCAGCAGATTTGCCTGATGCAATGAGTCTTTTGATTTCTTGACTGCTGTTGCCATGGGTGTTGATTGTAGATACAAGTAAAATGAAATCATTGACAACTTCAACCTTTCCCCCATTTATCATGATGTTGCTTATAGGTCTAGTTGTGAGGATTTTTGTTTTCTTTATGTTGAGGTGTAATCCATAGTGAAGGCTGGGGTCTTTGATCTTCATCAGTAAGTGCTTCAAGTCCTCTTTACTTTCAGCAAGCAAGATTATGTCATCTGCATAACACAGGTTGTTAACGAGTCTTCCTCCAGTCCTGATGCCTCATTCTTCTTCAGGTAGTCTAGCTTCTTAGATTATTTGATCAGCATACAGATTGAATAGGTATGGTGAAAGGATACAACCCTGACCCACACTTTTCTTGACTTTAAACCACACAGTATATCCCCTTATACTGTTTGAACAACTGCCTCTGGATCTATGTACAGGTTCCTCATGAGCACAACTAAGTGTTCTGGAATTCCCATTCTTCACAATATTATCCATAATTTGTTATGATGCACACAGTCGGATGCCTTTGCATAGTCAATAAAACATGGGTAACCATCTTTCTGGTATTCTCTGCTTTCAGCCAGGATTCATCTGACATTAGCTATGATATCCCTGGTTCCGTGTCCTCTTCTGAGTCTGGCTTGAATTTCTGGCAGTTCCCTGTTGATATACTGCTGCAGCCACTTTTGGATGATCTTCAGCAAAATTTTAATTGTGTGTGATATTTAATAATATTGTTCTATAATTTCCACATTTGGTAGGATCACCTTTCTTGGTAATAGGCATAAATATAGATCTCTTCCAGTTGGTTGGGCAGGTGGCTGTCTTTCAAATTTCTTGGCATAGATGAGTGAGTACCTCCAGCACTGCATCTGTTTGTGGAAACATCTCAATGGGTATTCCATCAATTCCTGGAGCATTGTTTTTCACCAATCCCTTCAGTGCAGCTTGGACTTCTTCCTCCAGTACCATTGGTTCCTGATCATATGTTACCTCCTGAAACGGTTGAACATTGACCAATTCTTTTTGGTATAGTCACTCTGTGTATTCCTTCTATCTTCTTTTGATGCCTCCTGAGTCGTTTAATATTTTCCCCATAGAATCCTTCAATATTGCAACTCGAGGCTTAGATTTTTCCTTCAGTTCTTTCAGCTTGAGAAATGCCAAGCATGTTTTTCCTATTTGGTTTTCCATCTCCAGGCCTTTGCACATTTACTTTGTCTTCGGGAGCCACCCTTTATAATCTCCTGTTCAACTCTTTTACTTCATCATTTCTTCTTTTTGCTTGAGCTATCGACGTTCTAAGGCAACTTTCAGAATCTCTTCTGGCATCCATTTTGGTCTTTTCTTTCTTTTCTGTCTTTTTAACGACCTCTTGCTTTCTTCATGTGTGATGTCCTTGATGTCACTGCACAATTCGTCTGGCCTTCAGTCATTAGTGTTCAATGTGTCAGATCTATTCTTGAGACGGTCTCTAAATTGAGGTGGGATATATTCAAGGTTGTACTTTATTTCTCGTCAACTTGTTCTAATTTTCTTCAGTTTCAACTTGAACTTGCATGTCACTAATTGATAGTCTGTTGCACAGTCAGCCCCTGGCCTCGTTCTGACTGATGATATCAACCTTTTCCATCATCTCTTCCCACAGATGTAGTCAATTTGTTTCCTGTGAATTCCATCTGGCGAGGTCCACTTGTATAGTTGCCGTTTATGTTGGTGAAAAAAAGCATTTGCAATGAAGAAGTTGTTGGTCTTGCAAAATTCTATCGTGCGATCTCTGGCTTCGTTTCTATCACCAAGGCCATATTGTCCAACTCTGATCTTTCTTCTTTGTTTCCAACTTTCACATTCCCCCCTCAAAAAACACCTTCAGTAATTATCAATGCATCCTGATTGCATGTTTGATCAATTTCAGACTGCAGAAATTGGTAAAAATCTTCAATTTCTTCATCTTTGGCCTTAGTGGTTGGTGCATAAATTTAAATAATAGTTGTATTAACTGGTCTTCCTTGTAGGTATATGGATGTTATCCTGTTACTGACAACGTTGTACTTCAGGATAGATTTTGAAGTGTTCTTTTTGACGATGAGTGCAATGCCATTCCTCTTCAAGTTGTTGTTCCGGGCATAGTAGAACATACAATTGTCTGATTCAAAATGGCCAATACCAGTTCATTGCAGCTCACTAATGCCTAGGATATTGATGTTTATACATTCCATTTCATTTTTGATGATTTCCAATTTTCCTAGATTCATATTTTGTACATTCCACATTCTGATTATTAATGGATGTTTGCAGCTGTTTCTTCTCATTTTGAGTCTTGCCACATCAGCAAATGAAGGTCCCAAAAGCTTGACTACATCCATGTCATTAATATCAACTCTGCTTTGAGAAGGCAGCTCTTCCCCAGTTGTCTTTTGAGTGCTTTCTAACCTGAGGGGCTCATCTTCTGGCACTGTATCAAACAATGTTTGGCTGCTATTCATAAGATTTTCACTGGCTAAATCTTTTCAGAATTAGACTGCCAGGTCCTTCTCCCTAGTCTGTCTTAGCCTGGAAGCTCAGCTGAAAGCTGTCCACCGCAGGTGACCCTGCTGCTATTTGAATATCGGTGGCATAGCTTCCAGTATCACAGCATAACAAACTGACAGACAGCGTTATGGACTGGATAGTGACTTTAAATACCATGCTCATATTCTTTCACTAGACAAAGAAAAAAAAATGTGCATATGAGCTATACCATCCTATACTACCGATTCCATTTATAACTAAAAATCATTAGCTAAATTCTATAGTCTACCTACATCACACATTGCTGTTGTAATAAATGACACTTTATAAATGTAGATTTTTATCTTTTTCTTTGCATGCTCATTGTTAAAGCAACATACATAAAATTAGAATAACTGAGGTGAATTTTTATTGTCAAAAAGGAAAGAAAATATAATAAGAATCATAATGCAAGTCTATACTTTTCCCTTGCCTATCTCCAAGTCTATGCCACCTCTAGAAAGGTCTGAGAAGCAGGGATTGTGTGCTTGGGAACACTGTCAAGACCTTTACTGTGTGCCCTTTTCATCTGCTAAGATGCTCTATGGACCCAAAATATGATTAAGGAGTAATGTTTATAAATCTTTCCATTGAAATAAAATAACTCCAATCTAAAAGCAAAGAACATCATCTTTTGAACATTTCACTTTAAAAAATATCTTGCTAAGAATTGTCACACTTAATCAGAGTGAGATCCTTGTGCCTCTGAAGTGTGCTGACACTCTGTTCTCAGGAAGTGTTGGTTTGATTCCCAGCATTGCTAGACCAATTGGGGATCATAAACTCTAGTATACAGCAATGGATTTCTACATCAACAGGAGACACTCAAGGCAAAGAACAGGGAAGGAGGAGGAAGGCTGGATTTACCTCCCTGTAATTCACAAACCTTTGTGATGCCCTTACAAGGATTTTGAGTGCATTTCTGCTAGTATCAGCAATAGTGAAGTTCACCTTCACTAAAATCTAATTCCAGCACTAACTGGCAGGCCAGCACTAGTGAAAATAACATTCCGGTTTCCTCCATGACCTCAGTCCCGACATGATAACGGGAGCCCTCAACAACTCATTTCTAGCTTGGAATTCTTGATGGTTTATTTAGTTTGACTGACTGTCGGAGATTGCCATTATGAATACAGTTGCTAGGAAAGCCCTGCCATAGTGCTGCTTGGCTTTTAAAGGGGTCAGGATTTTGCAACATCTCAAATAACACTTATGGCTTAATGTCTGCAAACAATGCAGCATTTAACATTTACTATGCATGAAGCATGAAGAGGATCATAGTTCATCAATTATTATTCAAAAATTATGTAAAATATTTTTATGATGGAATATGAAGAATGTGTTCAAAACATTCATGTATGTAAACAACACATAATCAATTTACCGTAAAACATCAATATGTAATCAAAGAGGTATTTGGAGTTCTGTGACTTAGAGTCAAATTTGAATATTTCAAAATTCAGACTTTTAATCACATATCTTACAAGCGAACTACGCTGAGCTCTGGTACTCTTTGACAAAGTGAACATTTGTGTCTTTATCCAAGAATAAAATGGTGGTTCATTTGTCAGAACTTAAATGCACAAATTTCTCAATTCGGAAATTGATTGTCTGGTCCATCTTCTCATTTTACATATTCCTTCCACCAAGGTGTTTTTATTACTTTTCAAAGAAGTTGATTTTGAACATCGGTTCCAGGAGCCTGGAGAGAATGGAAACCACTGGGGTCCAAGTAAAGATGGTGTCAGGAGTGTGGCCAATGTGATTTGTTTTCCTCATTTGTGATTTGGGTCTTGAAATTCCTCTTGAACAGAAGGGCCAATTTCAATAGAATATAAAAGCCTTATAACTGGGGTGAGAAAGAGAATGGCTCCACTGAAATTTTTCTGTTAACACGATCTTTATTTTATTTTATTTTTAATAATCTTTATTGTCCCTTAAGTGAAAGTTTACAAATCAAGTCAGTCTCTCACACAAAAGCTTGTATATACCTTGCTACATACTTCCAATTACTCTCCTCCCCGTGAGTTAACACGATCTTTAAATAAAACAAAAATATTCTGGCCACTGATTTTGTAGTAAGAAACCTATTTAGTTAAAAGAGAGACCTCAATGTGTTTAAATATCGCAAATGAGAGAAGGAGCTTACAAATAACGATCAAGGATCTTGAATGCCTTTATAGACTTGATCATTTGTTTTGGAAATGACTCATTTCCAAATTATTATTTTAATTATGCATGACACTTAATAGTACATCCTGCAAAAGTGATAAATTCTTCATAATATTTATAACTCACATTAAATCTTTCTAGGAAGGGATGACAATCTAGCTTTATATGAGAATTACAAAGATTCCAGTTTAATGAAGTAAGTCTCTCTTCCCCTTTTTCATCTGGCTTTTCTCTCCTGCAGCTGTTTGCTGTCCTCATTTTTTTTTTTTTTTTTGGTATTGTCCTTATTGTTGAGATTTGCACTGCACATTTTTAAACACTTATGTGCTTATCAAACATTTGTTAAGTATCCATTACATACTAGCATGATGGTAAGTGTTAAAAAAAAAAAAGTTCTTTTATTTAAAAAATTTTACTTGTCCCAAATAACACAGCAAGAAATAGATCCAGCCTGGAAATGAAATCTTTGCACTATATCATCCCATATTATACTTGCTAATTGTTTTATAAACATGGGTAAAATTTCTATTTAAGTGGAATATTTCATGTTTTGATTTAGGAGTTTTGTTTGCTTCCAAGTAACATGTTTAAGGTTTTAATCACTGGCTTCCATTGACTTTAATCAAACTCATTATTGGCGTATATATCTGGCACTTGTTGAGGGAGAAAAAAAATACAAGTTTAAAAATGAGCCAACTGACTTGATACAAGCTCTCTCAGCAAATAGCCAGAATAAGCCACACTGCGCCACAACTCAGCTAGCAATGTGCTACTTGACCCTGGCCAGCGTTTTCTATGCTAAAAAACTGCGTTCATCTGCCTCATTCTTCAATAAAAGATGTGCTCTAAGTGAATGCCTTCAGTGACTTGGTTTGAATGGGAGTGCAGGCAAAATGATTTTTCTTATCATTTTCTTCATGCAGAATGGTCTCTCAACTAAGGTAAGGAGTGAAGAAACAGTACTAGCTAATTGGATCCTTCTTAGTCTCTGTCACCAGGATACCAAACATTCAGTTAGGAAAAGAAAATACCAGCTGTGCAGATACCCTTAATGGCATTATGCCACACACCTCTGTGTCTGGTGACTGAATGTCTTGGATTTCATCTAGGTGTGCCTCGTTGTATAGACAATGAGACTGTGTGAACCAGTGCTCAACCTGGCTGCGTACCAGAATCACCTGGGGCAGTTAAAAAAAATACCAGTGTCCAAATTCTTTGATGATCTCAGTTGCAAGGCATGGTTGAGTATATGTGTATTTGATGCATTTATGCATCCATTCATTCAGTATTTCAGGTTTACCACTTCACAAATGGCAAGATAGCCCTAGAAGGATGATGAGAATTACCCAAGATCACCTGGACTTTGTGACAGAACATGATCTCAAATGCAGATGGCTTGCAATTAAAGGTTCTTTTCATCTCTATGAAGACCATGAACAATAGAATACTTGTTTGCTCACCTCTATCAACTATATATTCCAGAATCCCCAACTCTTTCCATTTACAGGGGGACCAGCGCAAGTGGGAGGAGACATACATTTGCATATCACACTATAGTTTTCAAAGCTCATTTACTTAAGCAAATATCACTTGTTTATTTCTTCATGCATTTATTAAAAAATTGGTCACTGAGACCTTTTCACAGTGTCCTGATCTTATCTTCCCACTAGAAATCCAGCCCTTTTCCTGATCCCCTTTCTCATCTTGTTCATCTAACCTCATTTCCTATAATTCTACTCAGTTCTATGAGAGGTAGATGATTTTTTATTCAAATTCTGTGTGTCTTTGATTTTCTCCAAGGCCTAAATAAAAAGAGAGAGAGAGAGAGAGAGAGAGAGAGAAATGTGATGAGGTCAGGGCATGGTGTAGAAATATATGTATAAGATAAAATATTTAATAACCACTAATTTCCACGAGTTTCCTGGCTATAAACCCTGATTATCCCCTCCTCCCTTCTTCTTCCCAAATCAAAATTGTTATGTGTTTACTTTAGGGACTCAGAGGGTGAATTTAGCTTCATGAGTTTACATTCAGTTCTGCAGTGGCCAGGAGGGAGAAAATATTGGTCAGGAACGGTGGCAGTGGAAAGAGTCAATAGTTCTTACAGGAAAAGAGAAAGGTGAAGAAGGGCCAGCCCAAGGTTGTGAAATATTTTCTATTAGCAAAAGACACATATTGCTTTTTAAATTTAAACTCTTGCCAACCTTCCTTCTCCCTTCTTCCCTCCCTTCTCTCCTTCCTTCTGTCCTTCCTCTCCCCTCTTTCCCTCCTTTTCTTCCTTCCTTCTCCCTTCCTCTCCCACCTTCTTTCCTTCCCTCAACAAATATTCATAGGGCATTTACTATGTGTCCAGCTGTATGTGTGCTGCCCTCGGGTGCTCTGGAATCTAGTCAAGGAGACAGATGAGTAAATTAGCAATTACAACAGATGCATGCTAAAATTACTGTAGGCCCAGGCTGACTTGAGAGGAGGAACATCTCCTAAACAAAACTGAGGATGGTTGGAGGAAAATGAGGGTTGGGAGTTGCATTGTCTGACAGTAGAAAAATTTTCCAGAAGGTGTGGGAGTAGGATTAAGCTGGTTGGACCAAGGTGGGAAGGATGCTCCACGCAGAAGGGACTGTCTTACCAGAAGATAGGGTAAAATTGGGGAACATTTCCTGCATGAACTAGAATGGCTAAACAAGAGGTATGAAAGATTAGCAACTGCTAGATTAGGAAAGATATTTTGTGTCATTCAGTTCTAAAGAATTGGGACATTATCTTGAAGGGATTGTATTAGAATATTGGCTATGGAGTTAAAACGTTAGGATTTAAATATGTGTCCTTGATTTCGAAGCTGTGTGAACTAAGGCAAATTACTTAAGCTTTCTGATCCTTAATTTTCTAATCTCTGAAATAGATATGTTAGTTCTATCTCATAGCTCCTAAATACTTAATAAATGTAAGTACTCAATAAATTATAGCTGTTTTATTATTATTTGAATACTTCAGGTAGCAGTACGACAATCAGATTTTAATTTTTAAATGTACTCTAACTACCAATAAGAGAATGGATTAGATAGGTAGGGGTCTGTGTGTGTGTGTGTGTGTGTGTGTGTGTGTGTGTAGAGATGAGATCAGTGGTAGAAGATCTTGTTTGGAAAGCTGTATTAGCAAATATAGAGGCTGTATTAATTTTCTAGGGCTGCCATAACAAAATACCACAAACTGGATGCTTTAAAACAAAAATATCGTTTCACAGTTCTGAAGGCTAGAAGTCTTAACATGTAGGCCAGGCCATGCTCCCTCTGAAGTCTCTAGAGTAAGATCCTTTCTGTCTCTCCCAGCCTCTGGTAGCCCCAGGTGTGCCTTGGCTTGTTGATGCATCTTTATCTGGTGGTTCTTCTTCTGTCTGTCTTTCTCTGTCAGTTCTCTTTTATAAGAACACCATTCAGATTAGGTTAGGCGCATCCTTACTCAAGCATGATCTCATGTTAACTGATAAAATTTTCCAAACAAATTCAAGTTCATGGGTATCAGGGGTTATGCCTTTCAACTTATCTCTTTTGGGAGACACAATTCAATACATAACAGTGCCTGAGGAAAAAACAATGGCAATGGAGGTGGCAAGAAGTCTCTTGACCAAGAACATATTACATCATCCCACATAGGCTGCCACAGTAGCTTGTGGAGCCAAGAGAAAGTCTATTCTCAGTGTCTGCAGTGAGCAGGTATTACTAAATCCCAAGTTGAAATTTTGAATGTATTTTCCCATAGAATATTATTGACAGTTGTTAAATTCTTCAGTATTATTTATACAATAATTCAGGTAAATGGTGCATTACCTAAGTATTGTTTCCTTAGGAATATGTGTTTTGAATTATTAATAGTGGATTAACGAATTGGCTTTTGGAAAACAAACCATTCCTAAAGAAGAGAGGACCTACATTAGGTTATAGCGGCACCTCTAATTGTTGTATGTAGACATATTGAATCACGATTTAATTAAACACAAACATCATGACATAAAAGATCAGCAGGGGATTTAATCTTTAAGGGAAAGTTGTTATTTAACACAGTACAAGGTTTTAAAAAATTGGACCTTGTTCTTTAATACAATAAAGAGTAAACAGAAAGTAACACTTATTAAATGCTTACAGTTACCAGGCTTTATGCTAAATATTTTATGTTCTCTCAAATAATTCTCATAACAGTCAAGTGAAGTGGGCATTATTAATGCATTTTACTGATGAGAAAACTGAGTTTTAGAGAATTTGCAAGTATTATGAGAATTTTCAAGTGTTGAAGTTAGGATTCATGAACTTGTTTATTTGCTTGTTTTAGCTCCACCATAGGATTGCTATGAGTCTGAATCTACTAGATGGCAATGGATTTGGATTTGATTTTTGCTATAGTGGAGGGATGGATTTAACCTGTTTATTTTTGTAGTTCCTTCCCTCCTAGGTCCTTCTCTTGACCCCATCAACCATAAAGGACTCAAATTGAACTTTTCCATTTTCCCCATGTTTGACTGTCAGTGGTCAATTAGATCATCATAAAGTCAACTGAACTCACTCATTAAATTACTTGTGTTAACCAAATATTTAGAATGAAGCTATTAAGAACATTTTTATATTAGCATTGTTTATTGCATCCAAAATTCATAAGAAAAGTGAAAACTAAAATAATCCAGATGTTTTGAAATAGCCAAACTTTTTCACGTTTTGTTTTAACATTCGTTGGCATTTAGACATATTTTGCATATACCACTCTGTTATAGATTGAACTGTGTCCCTCCAAAAGATATGTTAAAGCCTAAACCCTGTATGTGACTGCGATCCTGTTTGGAAATAGGATCCTTGAGGATGTTATTAGTTAGGTTAACATGAGGCCATAATGGAGTGAGGTGGGTCCTAATCCTTTGTGACTGTTGTCCTTATAAAAGAGAAAATACACCAAGACAGAGAGACAGAGGAAAGAAGTCATGTGGTGCTGTAGCTTCTAGCCAAAGAATGCCTGGAGCTACCAGAAGCTAGGAGAGAGGCATAGAACAAATTCTCCCTCAAAACCTCAAAAAGACAGAGGTAGAGCCAAGATGACTGAATAGACAGACGCTTCCATTGAGCCCTCTTTACAGCAAAGACCCGAAAAAACAAGTGAAATGAGCTGGGAGCTGTGCACATCAAAGGCAAGCTTAGACAATGAACTGAGAGGCAGGGGGAGGAAGAGACCATTCAGAAGTGGAGAGTAGTTGCTGGACCTGAATCACAGGGAGCCCTCAGGCACCATTCCCGGAGTGGCTGTGGCGGTGGTGGGCTGGTACTAACGTTTGGCCACTGTTTCCTCAGGAGAAGCAGCCAGCCACACAGCCCACTCACACCTCTGAAACCTGAGGAGAACGGTGCTCTCAGGGAAAAGCTAAGTACTTGCGTATATTTTACTGCGCCCCACCCCCACCCTCAAGCCAGCTTCAGCGGCTGAATCCCTGGGCCTGAGCTAGACCTTGATGAGCACCTGGAGCCATGCTCCTGGCCTCGGAGAAGGAAAAAAATTGCAACTGGGGGGAAAAGATAATTTGCTAGCTCCATTAACTGGGGGAGCTCAGGACAGAAGTGGCTCCTGTCCAGGCATAAACTGTCCATGGACCTTGAGCATCTTTCCCTTCTGCATGGACCTGTGTGGGCCTATTTCAGGAGAATAGGCCCTTGTTGGCAAACTCCAACCACTTCAGCTGTGCGGTGGAGAGGTGGGTGTTTGATGTTTGACATTGTTTTACCTATTAAACAAGGTCCTCAGCTACCCACATCAGGGACCTAAGGACTGGTAGCTCCACTTAGGTCACCCAGCCACCCACAACAGGGGTCCAAAGATAACTGGTACCTCCCAGTCCTTACAACCAAAAACTTTGGGTGCCCATTGTGCCTCTGCAGAACCTACCCATCTGCATGCTCTAGGGAACAGAGATGCATTTTCCTCACGGACACTTGGAGGTTGGTTCTCAGCCCCCTGCCTTGATCAGAGCATAACCCCCTGCTGCAATCAGATACCGGTATATACACCAATCACCCCTGCCTCTCTAAAACTGTAGGACAGAGCCTGTAAGGCACACTTGATGACCAGCTACCTGGAAACCTGAGCCGAATTCATACAAGAAAACTGAATGGACTCCTAGACTGATATACCTGATAACAGCTCTAGCCAGCTGGGGACAGGACGTCAGAGCTCCAAAGGCAAAAATAACCAAGCTAGCTCACTCAAGCAACCCATAGGGGTATACAAAAACAAAACAAAGCAAGAAGCTATGACACAGTAAGCAAGCATAAAATAACATAATAGCTTATAGATGGCTCGAGACAACAGTCAATATCAAGTCACATAAAGAAACAGACCATGATCACCTCAACAAGCTCTCAAAACAAAGAATCCAGAGATCTTCTAGATGAAAGTGCATTTGTGGAACAACCAGATGCAGAATACAAAAGTTTAATATACAGAACCTTTCAAGACATCAGGAAGTAAATGAGGCAATATGCAGAACAAGCCAAGGAACACACAGAGAAAGCAACTGAAGAAATTAGATTATTCAGGAACATAATGAAAAGTTTAACAAGCTGGAAAAATCCGTAGACAGAGAGCAATCAGAAATTCAGAAGATTAACAATAAAATTACAGAAGTAGATAACTCAATAGAAAGTCAGAGGAGCAGAATTGAGCAAGTAGAAGATAGAATTTCTGAACTCGAAGATGAATCACTTGGCACTAATATGTTTGAAGAAAAATCAGATAAAATAATTTAAAAAAATGAAGAAAACTTAAGAATCATGTAGGACTCTATCAAGAGAAATAACCTACAAGTGATTGGAGTACCAGAACAGGGAGGGATAACAGAAAATACAGAGAAAATTGTTGAAAATTTGTTGGCAGAAAACTTCCCTGATATTATGAAAGATGAGAAGATATCTATTCAAGATGCTCATCGAACTCCACATAAGGTAGATCTTAAAAGAAAGTCACCAAGACATATTATAATCAAGCTTGCCAAAACCAAAGATAAAGGCAGAATTATAGGAGCAGTGAGGGTTAAATGAAGTCACCTACAAAGGTGAGCCAACAAGAATAAGCTCGGAGTACTCAGCAGAAACCATGCAGGCAAGAAGGCAATGAGATGACATATTAAAAAAACTGAAGGAAAAAAAATTGCCTGCTGTGAATCATAAATCCAGCAAAACTGTCCCTTAAATATGAAGTTGAAATTAAGACATTTCCAGATAAACACAAGTTGAGGGAATTTGCAAAAACCAAACCAAAACTACAAGGAATACTAAAGGGAGTTCTTTGGTTAGAAAACCAATAATATCAGGTATTAACCCAAGACTAGAACACTGGGCAGAGCAACCAGATGTCAACCCAGGCAGGGAAATCCAAAAAAAACAAAGCAAGATTAAAATAAATAAATAAATAAATAAGCCCAATACAGGTTAACAGTGATGTTGTTATATAAAAGAAGACAACATTAATATAATAAAGAGGGACTAAGAAATGTAATCATACACCTTCCACATGGAGAGGAATATACGGCGATATGAAGAAATAAATGTTAGTTTTAAATTTAGAAAAACAGGAGTAAATAATAAGGTAACCACAAAGGAGACAAACTATCCTATACATCAAAAGAAAATACAAGGGAAAAATACAGACTCAGCAGAAACAAAATCAACAACAACAAATATGAGGAAAGGATAATATGTAAAGAAAATCTACTCAGCACATAAAATCAAGTGGGAAAGAGAAACTGTCAACAACACACAAAAAAAGACACCAAAATGATAGCACTAAATTCATACCTATCCGTAATTACCCTGAATGTAAATGGACTAAATACACCAATAAAGAGAAAGAGAGTGCAGAATAGATTAAAAAACAAGATCCATCTATATGTTGCCCACAAGAGACACACCTTAGACTTAGAGACACAAACAAACTAAAACTCAAAGGATGGAAAAAAATATATCAAGCAAACAACAATCAAAAAAGAACAGGAGTGGCAATATTAATTTCTGACAAAATAGATCTTGAACTTAAATCCATCATAAAGGATAAGGAAGGACACTATATAATGATGAAAGGGACAATACACCAAGAAGATATTACCATATTAAATATTTATGCACCCAATGACAGGGCTGCAAGATACATAAAACAAACTCTGTCAGCATTGAAAAGTGAGATAGACAGGTCCACAATAATAGTAGGAGACTTCAACACACAACTTTTGGTGAAGGACGGGACATCCAGAAAGAAACTCAATACAGACACGGAAGATCTAAATGGCACAATCAACTAACTTGACCTCATAGACATATACAGAACACTCCACCCAACAGCAACCAAGTATACTTTCTTTTCTAGCGCACATGGAACATTCTCTAGAATAGACCACATATTAGGTCATAAGGCAAGCCTTAGCAGAATCCAAAACATTGAAATATTACAAAGCATCTTCTCTGACCATAAGACCATAAAAGTGGAAATCAATAACAGGAAAAGCAGGGAAAAGAAATCAAACACTTGGAAACTGAACAATACCCTGCTCAAAAAAGACTGGATTATAGAAGACATTAAGGATGGAATAAAGAAATTCAGAGAATCCAATGAAAACGAAAACACTTTCTATCAGAACCTTTGGGACACAGCAAAAGTGGTGCTCAGAGGCCAATTTATATCAATAAATGCACACATCCCAGAAAGGTCCAAAATCAAAGAACTATCCCTACAACTTGAACAAATAGAAAGAGAGCAACAAAAGAAACCCACAGGCACCAGAAGAAAACAAATAATAAAAATTAGAGCTGAATTAAATGAAATAGAAAACAGAAAAAACAATTGAAAGAATTAACAAGACCAAAAGCTGTTTTTTTAAAAAAATCAACAAACTCGATAAAGCACTGGCCAAACTGGTAAAAGAAAAACCGGAGAGGAAGCAAATAACCCGAATAAGAAATGAGATGGGTGATATTACAACAGACCCAACTGAAATTAAAAGAATCATATCAGATTACTATGAAAAACTATACTCAAACAAATTTGAAAACCTAGAAGAAATGGATGAATTCCTAGAAACACACAACATACCTAAACTAACACAAACAGGGGTAGAACAACTAAATAGACCCATAAATGGGGAAAAGACAGTCTTTTTAACAAACGGTGCTTGCATAACTGGATATCCATCTGCAAAAAATGAAACAAGACCCATACCTCACTCCATGGACAAAAACTAACTCAAAATGGATCAAAGACCTAAATATAAAATCTGAAACGATAAAGATTATGGGAGAAAAAATAGGGACAATGTTGGGAGCCCTAATACATGGCATAAACAGTATACAAAACATTATAAAGAATGTAGAAGAAAAACTAGATAACTGGGAGCTCCTAAAAATCAAACACCTACGCTCATCCAAACACTTCACCAAAAGAGTAAAAAGACTACCTACCTACAGACTGGGAAAAAGTTTTTAGCTATGGCATTTCTGATCAGTGCCTGATCTCTAAAATCTACATGATACTGCAAAGACTCAACTGCAAAAATACAAATAACCCAATTAAAAAATGGGCTAAAGATATGAATAGACACTTCACTAAAGAAGACATTCAGGTAGCTAACAGATACATGAGGAAATGTTCATGATCATTAGCCATTAGAGAAATGCAGATCAAAACTACAATGAGATTTCATCTCACTCCAACAAACTCCAACAAGGCTGGCATTAATTCCCAAAACACAAAATAATAAATGTTGGAGAGGCTGTGGAGAGATTGGAACACTTCTACACTGCGGGTGGGAATATCAAATGGTACAACCACTTTGGAAATCGATTTGGCGCTTCCTCAAAAAGCTAGAAATAGAACTACCATATGATCCAGAAATCCGACTCCTTGGAATATTTTTTACACGAACAGATATGCACACCCATGTTTATTGCAGCACTGTTTACAATAGCAAAAAGATGGAAGCAACCAAGGAGCCCATCAACAGATGGATAAATAAATTATGGTATATTCACACAATGGAGTCCTATGCATCAATAAAAAACAGCGAGGAATCTGTGAAACATTTCATAACATGGAGGAACCTGGAAGGCATTATGCTGAGTGAAATTAGTCAGTTGTAAAAGGACAAATATTGTATAAGACCACTATTATAAGAACTTGAGAAATAGTTTAAACTGAGAAGAAAACATTCTTTTTTTTTTTTTTGGTTAAGAGAGGGGGGAGGGAGGGAGGGAGGGGAGAAGGGGGCATTCACTAATTAGATAGTAGATAAGAACTACTTTAGGTGAAGGGAAAGACAGCACACAATACAGGGGAGGTCAGCACAATTGGACTAAACCAAAAGCAAAGAAGTTTTCTGAATAAACTGAATGCTTCGAAGGCCAGCATAGCAAGGGCAGGTGTCTGGGGACCATGGTTTCAGGGGACATCTAGGTCAATTGGCCTAATAAAATCTATTAACAAAACATTCTGCATCCCACTTTGAAGAGTGGCATCTGGGGTCTTAAACACTAGCAAGCAGCCATCTAAGATGCATCAATTGGTCTCAACCCACCTGGATCAAAGGAGAATGACGAACACCAAGGACACAAGGCAATTACGAGCCCAAGAGACAGAAAGGGTCACATGGACCAGCGACTACATCATCCTGAGACCAGAAGAACTAGATGGCGCCCGGTTACAACCGATGACTGCCCTGACAGAGAATCCCTGAGGGAGCAGGAGAGCCGTGGGATGCAGACCCCAAATTCTCATAAAATGACCAGACTTAATGGTCTGACTGAGACTAGAAGGACCCTGGTGGTCATGGCCTCCAGACCTTCTGTTGACCCAGGACAGGAACCATTCCTGAAGCCAACTCTTCAGACATGGATTGGGCTGGACAATGGGTAGGAGAGGGATGCTGGTGAGGAGTGAGCTTCTTGGACCAGGTGAATGCTTGAGACTATGTTGGCATCTCCTGCCTGGAGGGGGGATGAGAGGGTGAAGGGGGTTAGAAGCTGGCGAAATGGACACGAAAAGAGAGAGTGGAGGGAAAGAGTGGGCTGTATCATTGGGGGAGAGTATTTGGGAGTGTATAGCAAGGTGTACATGGGTTTTTGTGTGAGAGACTGACTTGATTTGTAAACTTGCACTTAAAGCATAATAAAAATTATTAAAAAAAAAAAAAAACTCAAAAAGAATCAACATGACCGACACAGTGATCTTGTATTCTCAATCTCCAGAACTGTGAGTGTCTTAAAATTGAACCAAAGGTAGTCTGTAAGTGTCATGGATCGTCTGTCAGGTGCAGCATGAGGAAGTGAGACTTGTGCAGCAAGTCCAGACAACAACAACAATTTAGTGCTCACAGGTCCCAGAGCGGTAAATACAACACCCCTCCATGTGAGGCCACAAAGAGGGTTGCACCAGAGGACAAGTCAACAACAAGTTGGAATTGTAGAAGAGGATTTATGTGTGGCAAACATGGGGCTGGCTAGATTTTGCTGTCTGAAGTCTTACTGGTCAGTTTAAAGGTTTCTAGGGCATTAGCTGGGGCAAAGGGAGACATTTTTATCATGGAATCATATAGGAAATGACAAGGAGGGGCAAGGAGTAACTACCATTGAGAGACTGGGTTACAAGATAGTAACAGATTCTTATCACGGGAAACTATATGGGGCATGGCTGTGAGGGCTAGGTAGGGTCTACAACTGCTGAGAGACTATGTGACAAAATAGGAATGGCCTTGTCAGAAACTGGGTGAAAAAGCAACTAGGAGGAATTAATGAATTTTGTCTTAGTCATCTAGTGCTGTTACAACAGAAATACCGCAAGTGGATAGCTTTAACAAGGAGAAGTTTATTCTCTCACACAGTCCAGTAGGCTAGAAGTCCGAATTCAGGGTGCCAGCTCCAGGGGAAGGCTGTCTTTCTCGGCTCTGGAGGAAGATCCTTGTCATTAGTCTTCCCTTGGTCTGGGAGCGTCTCAGCGCAGGAACCTCAGGTCCAAAGGACTTGCTCTGCTGCCAGCTCTGCTTTCTTGGTGTTATGAGGTTCCCATTTCTCTCGCTTTTATATCTCAAAAGAGATCGGCTTAAGACACTATCTAATCTTGTAGACCTCATCGATACAACTGCCACTAATCCATCTTACTACATCGTAGTGATAGGATTTACAACACATAGGGAAATCACATCAAATGATAAAATGATAGTCATACAATCATAAAAGGGATTCATGACCTAGCCAAGTTGACAGATATTTTTGGGGGACACAATTCAATCCATGACAAATACCAAGGCAGCAAACTATGTAGGCCACAAATTGACCTTATGACAGTGAGACAATATAAGTCCATTATTTCTGTACTTATAAGCCACCCAATTTGTGGTATTTTATAACAGCAGGCCTGGGAAACTAACACACATTCCATTGAGCCAAGAAAAAGAAGTGCCACATACTTAGGAAAAATGAGATACTTCATTTTATATAAGGATCTCATAGCTATCTAATATTCCTCACTTAAATTAGAAAACTTTTCATGCTATACAACATGCCTTTGTCATTGGAACACTTGGAATGGTTGCCAAATGCCAGACTAGCCACTGTAGCCTGATTTATGAGAGTACGGTTGTAATAAGCGACCCTGTAGGACAGAGTGGAAGTGCCCCGTAGAGTGTCCAAGGAGCGCCTGGCTGATTTGAACTGCCGACCCTTTGGTTAGCAGCAGTAGCACTTAACCACTACGCAACCAGGGTTTCCAATAAGGTGCTATTAATGTTAAATTTAAACTGAATTTTACTTCAAAATAATCTATATCTATGATCTTGTGAGATAAGGTGTATAGTATTTGAATACTTACTTTGGATATTGGTTGTTCGATGGTAGAGGGAAAAGACATTTTCTCCATGCTTAAACAGCATCTGTGTGCTTGTACCAGTCGCCATTTCATAATACTGAAAAATTTTGATATCAGAAATTAGAATGAATTTGGAAGGTATTTGATTTATCATACGGTACATTTCAAATGTTCTTCAATTCATATCCTGTTGCAAACACTCAGTAACTATAGCCAAATTGATTTGGCTCAGTGTTTTCTCAAGGGAAAAAGAAGAGAGAGAACTCAAACATCATATTAGACTAGAAAGTTTAATAACACCACGATCTATTACAAAACCTTCATCAGGTCACATTGGGCCAACAAAATATATAAAGGTACAAGCAAGAAAAGTGAGTCGGGCCTAGATAATGTGCACCAGCAGATCTCCTGCACAATGGACCGCAAAGGGATTACCACGTTTCCAGGTTCAAGCATAAGGCCTTCAGTTCCAAAGTTTGTCATCCCGCCCATACAGGCCCTCCTTATTTCCCTGCACATTGCATATTTTGTTTTATTGTCTTCCCCCACCCACTCCAGTCATCCCTTCCCCCATCCTGCTTGATACCCACATAACAGTTTAGGAAGTTTCTTCATTACAAGTTTCAGGTCAGAAAGAAGGGTTGTTTTAGCTATTTTATTTATTTTTTCTAGATAAGAAGCTCCAAAAGCGCCATCTAAAATCAAGCAACTGGAAACGCAATCTTAAATGCATCATTAGGACAAATATTGCTCCGATCATTTTATGGATGAATCAGATTTCCCCCCTCACACTCATCTAATCAAAAGACTTTTTTTTTTTTTTTTGGTTCTCCCACACATTTGCCTTTCAGTGTGAAAATGAGTCAACCAGAGAATGCATTTAGTGTGCTCTTTTGAAGAAAATGTTCTTGCCTAAGAGAAGAACAGAAGAAAAGGAAAAATAGTCTTTATTCACTCATCATATTCAATAGTTTAAATCCAGTAGGTTCCCTGTTATGTGTCAGTCTCTCTCTCATTTGACAGCCTTCTCATTTGCAAAGTGTGATGTATTTTGTATTCATTCAGTGGCATGTTCATTGTTCTTTTCCACCAGAGATTTCTAATATTTATATGGTGTTTTAACTACTTCTATTTCTAAAAGTTTTCAGCAGCATTCAAAATATATCAAGTTATAAGTCTTCTGAGACCTAGAAAGATATAAAACATATTTTTTCTCTTTCTACCATTTTTGTTTGTTGTATCACTTTTGTCTACTGTTGATCGCAAGCCTTCCGTTAATTTGTTTGTCCTTTCCGTATGTACTATCCCCTTTTTGTAACAAAGAGAATGGGATGTGCCATCACATCGTAAGTGCCATTCCTGGAAATAATGACTTCTTGGTACTTTTGACAGTGATGTTACAAGGCCTGAAACAGCAGCCAAGTCAATTTATACTGAACTGGTTCCTCCAGACGCCATCTCTCAACTTAGTCATTTAAAAGAAAACTTGAATAACAAACAAATAAAAGATCAGAGAAGAAGAGGTAAAGATTAAGCCACTAATATGTGCATATTGTTGCTCTTAAATATATTTTTGAAATGATTGATTTGCTTTCCATTTTATTAAAAAAGTTTCAAAGTGGGTAATCTTTGAAATCCTATGATATGTTCTTTTTACAATAATTGAAATTCTTGGATTCCAGGACTTTCTCATTATTTATGACTAACTGAAATTTCATGTCCTCAAAAATGAAAGTAAATCCTTTCATTTTAATTTTGATAAAATTTTCACATTTAGTAGGTAGCCACTCATTATGTTGAAGGGGGGTAAAATTTAGAAGGGAATACAATCTTTTTTTTTCTTTTAATTTTTTTCATTTCCCACTCATACAACTCACTCTCCATCCAGGCAGATCCAAATTTATCTTCTTTCTTTCAGTGGTATGTTTTATTCAGTGCTTGATTTTATTCAGTGACGTATCAAAATATTTGGTTTGAAGTAAATTAGCCTTTTCCACCATTGGTCAAATATTCATGTCAAAATTTGTCATTGCTGGTAAATCAAGAGAAGGAGGAAGAATGCAACCAACATTTATTGACCGCTTACTCCATGTAGAGTCCTTTTTATGTAATGTCACATTTAATCTTCACAGTGCTAAGGGGCAGATATCATTTCTTCAGTTTTGGAGATGAGGCACAGATAGGTTAAGTAACTTACCCAACTCATCCCAGCTGGTTTTCAGAGCCAGGTTTGGCTTCTGTCTCTTTTCGTCAAATGTTACCTGCTATAACGCATTGCCTTCCATGCTTTCCAAATGATTTCTTGCAAATTGAAACATGAAGTGGTCCAGTGTGAATATGCAATTACTTATTCTGCTTAATTTCTTGTCATTTAATCTTTCTCTCTCACTGTCAGTTACGTAAACTAAGACTTTTCTGTACTTATTTTATACATAGATTTGCATGTAGAATGTTGTGATTTTAATATCTAATCTTTTGAAAATATCATTGTTCCATATGCCATTCTTGTTGAACTGGCTGGACACTTGAGATGTCACTTAAAATTATGGATAGTAGAATCATAACTTAACCTTAGAAATAACTCTCTCAGCCAGTCTACTTTCAACACTGCAGCCAGAGTGATCCTTCTAAAGCTCATTAAATTATGTCACTTCTGCTCAGAAGCCTCCAAAGGCCTCCCATCTCCCTCGAGGTGCATCCAAAGCCCTTACGCGGTCCTACAAATCCCTGCCCTACTGTTCCTACACTGGCCTCCTTGCTGTTCCTTGAACAAGCCAGACATGTCCCAAATCTTGGCCTTTGTGTTGTCTGTTCCCTTTGCCTAGAACATTCTTTCCCCAGTTACTTGCATGGCTTACTTCCTCATCTCTTTCAGGTCTTTGCTCAAATATGGTCACCTCTATAGGGTCTTTTCTGACAACTTTATATACAATTACAATCCTCCCTTCTTACTTGTTACCTACTTTCCCCCCTCCATGGCATTCAACACATCCAATGTGCTGTATATTTAATTACTCAGCTTTCTATCTCCCCCCAATAAAATATAAGCGCCATGAGAGCTGAAATATTTGTCTCTTTTGTTCACTGATGTCTCTCCAGCACCCAGGAGTGCCTGATATATGGTTGACACCGAATACATATTTGTTAAATGAATAAATGAGTGTAAATTCCAGTATACACTACCCATTATGAATGTCACATTGAGTTTAAATGAAGGGTTCTGTTAAAAAATAAGAAAAAAAGAAATTTAAATATTTCAAGTTTGTTAGTGCTAAAAGGTAAAGATCAATTTAATCTGTGTTAGCCATGTACTTGCAAGTGAACTTGTTGGTATCAAATAAGCCATTTGAGCAAATCCTGGTGTTGTACTAAAATAAATGATGTTGACATAGACATATGCTATTCCACATTCAGGGAGGGAACAACTACTCTGTCACATATAAATTCTTTGCTATTTATACAAGTATTTACTGCTTTCATCAGTTGTTGTTTCTTTAATAACACATTGAAGGAAAAGCAAATGCGTAATCATCTATGAAGTAAACTTGGACCAATCCCATCTGTTTTAACTGCCCTTACCATGGTTGAAAGAATAGAACATAACAACCCTTTTCCATTCATCCTTCTCCTAATCTCTCCGTTGTCTGGTGGGAAGTGTAGTTTTGATACTATAAGTTGGAGTTATAATGAGGTGGGAAGAAAGGAGATAATTTTAATTAGAAACAAACAGCATTATGATTTTTATTATTTTTCCCCATGTGAGATATGCCACTTCATGACTCCTGAGTTTTTTTTGGTAAAGAATTTTCCAGAAAAAAATGTTGTTCATGCGTCTCAATGAAAGCTAAGGTACATGTGCATTTCTTAATGCCATTAACTTCTATTATTGGGGATTAGGATGCTATTGTGGCAAAGGGAGGGGAGGAGTTGTTAAAAGATTTTTACATTGGACGGTGCAACTTGTATTTATTTTTAAAGGGACACAAACTAGATTTCTGGTTTATAAAAAGCCAATTTGGAAAAAAATCTATATGTTCTATTAAAGCATATCTTGCGTATGTGACTATAGTGTAGGGAATGTTGAATTTGATTAATAAATATTTGCCTAACTGAGTAAATAGATGCATGAATAATTTTTTAACTTCCGGAAATGAAATAAGAAGGAAAAATGGGACTATTTCATTGAATTCTGAAAAAAATTGTAGTAGCTGGAAAGAAGGAAAATGGCGTGGGTAAAGTGTCCCAGAGAACAGGGAACATCGAACTCTTCCCTGCGTCAGACCAGGATGGTGAGACTAGGTCTTACATACTTTGGACATGTTATCAGGAGGGATCAGTCCATGGAGAAGGACATCATGCTTGGTAAAATAGAGGGTCAGTGAAAAAGAGGAAGACCCTCAAGGAGATGGATTAACACAGTGGCTGTAACGATGGGCTCAAACATAACAAATATTGTGAGGATTGTACGGGACCGGGCTGTGTTTCATTCTATTGTACACATGGTCACTAAGAGTCAGAACCAACTCAATGGCACTTAACAACAACAACAAATCAAGTCATCTTAGCAGACAGAGCTTCTTGGGACAAGCAGGAAATAGAGGACTATTCTTTTTCTTTCTGTCATGAATGCTTTGGGAATCCTGTATCATCCATGTTATGTCTTAGGCAACAAATATGATTAGACAAAAGGGTTTCCTTGCTTGTATGATACACTAAGTAAATTCTTTAGGAAACCTGAGTAGGATTTGCTCCTAATACAAAGATACCTGTATCTGAGAAACTCCATTTTCAACTTAGAGAGTGTTTTCTGTAAACTGGCTTGCTTCTTTTATGTTCTAGCTTCCTTACATACACAGAATTGAGGATCTCACAAATGTCCAGAAGCCAATGGCATCTTATGTAACATGGACTGGATTATAGTGCATTTAGGTGGATTTGTAACTAATGTGGTGCTCAAACTCAAAGGATGATGATTTTTTTTTTTTTTTTTAGTAACCTTGAGATGATCTACAATGGGACACTGCGAGGCCCTTTTTGGAAGACTTGCAGATGCCATAAATCAAGATGGTATAATTAACATACTTCTCACCAAATTAGAGGGTTTCATATAACATATTTGAATTTATAAGGTTACATAATGCCATATGTGGAAAATACATGTACATTTAAAACACCTCACCCATAACTACACACGGACAATTATATATATTTGTCAAGGATATATACCTATCCAAGAATCTATATCTGACACATTTGAATGGGTGTCTGTGGGGGAGGGTATGGAAATGGGAATCCAGGGATAAAGGAGTGTAAATACAATAAACTAAAATAAAAGAGTGGCGTGATTGTATTTAAGAGAAAAACAAATTAAATACTAGAAATTAATGTTAAGCCCAAAGTGTTGGTACAAGTCTAGCTGAGATGATATGAAAGGAAAAGACTTTGGGGTTTCAGTTGTCTGAAGCTTATGGCATCATTGTCATGTGGCTGCCGAAGAGAAGGTAATTCTGGCTGCATTAAATGAATTCTAATGACCAGAACAAGGGGGGGTCATGAGCCACCTCTACTTATCAAATCACTCCCTGGTTATGATGATCATTTCTGGTTACAAAAGTTTAAGGAGTCTGACAAACTGGACTGTATTCAGTAAAGAAAATTATGCCATAGGAAGAAGCTCAATATAACCAATAAGTGTATGAAATTCAATCCGTAACTCAGGCATGCAAAATATATGCCTTCTCAATCTTCTGTAATAATGTAATTTCTGCTTTTCAGTATCTGCTCCACTGAGTTGATGGATAGAATACCAGTCTAACTAGAGGCCAACACCTTTCCAAGTTGTTATTCAATTCTGGGATCTTAGGTCTTGCCTTTGTATTGAGGTGGGGACTGCACAGTTTTCAACCATCAATCCCACAAGTAACTGATGACATAGTCATTGTTTACATGTGGCCCCTTCTGATTTACCTTCAAGAGGCTGCTTCTTTGTTACACTTGGGGCTGGAAACCTGTGGTGAAGCTTAATCAGAGATTTTGTGCCAAATGGACCACTCAACTATCTCCCTTTGGCATCTTGCACCTTGCAAGTGGTCTTTATGGGAAGGTAAAGGGCAGGTCTCTTCTGTTTTTTGGGAGCAATAGAGCTGTCTTTCTCTCTCTCTTTCTTCCTCAGGTTCTGAGAAATCTCTGTTTAGTATGGGGAAAAACTTTCTCCCTTATGATATTTGAGATCTTAATTTAAATTTTTCTAATGCCATAAGGTTCCACTGCTATTCATAAGGTTTTCACTAGCTAATGTTTTTCAGAAGTAGACTGCAGGGTCCTTCTTCCTAGTCTGTCTTAGTCTGGATCCACAATCAACAACCACGGAAGCAGCAGCCAAGAAATCAAAAGACACATTGCATTGGGTAAGTCTGATGCAAAGGACCTCTTCAAAGTGTTGAAGAGCAAAGATGTCACCCTGAAGACTAAGGTGTGCCTGACCCAAGCCATGGTATTTTCAATCGCATCATATGCATGTGAAAGCTGGACAATGAATAAGGAAGATCAAAGAAGAGTTGACGCCTTTGAATTGTGGTGTTGACGAAGAATATTGAATATACCATGGACTGCCAAAAGAACGAACAAATCTGTCTTGGAAGAAGTGCAACCAGAATGCTCCTTAGAGGCAAGGATGGCGAGACTGCATCTTACATACTTTGGACATGTTGTCAGGAGGGATCAGTCCCTGGAGAAAGACATCATGCTTGGCAGAGTACAGGGTCAGCGGAAAAGAGGAAGACCCTCAACAAGGTGGATTGACACAGAGGCTGCAACAATGAGCTCAAGCATAACAATGATTGTAAGGATGGCGCAGGGCCGAGCAGTGTTTCATTCTGTTGTGCATAGGGTTGCTATGAGTCGGAACCGACTTGACGGCACCTAACAACAACAACAACAACAATGCCTTAAACTTTTGGAAAACAGACATAAAGACTCTAAGTTCTATTTTGCCATATCTTTTTCCAGAGACTGTACAAATACAGAGCTATTTCCTTGAATGAGGACAGGAAAAGAAAAAAAAAAATATATAAGCAAAAATAAAAACAAAAAACCAACAACAAAAAGAAAACTTAAGTGTTTTCCGGACGCATACAAAAGAAGTTTCTAATGACAAGTGTTAGTCAGTTACAGAGTGGGATACCTTGGGAATGAGTTTATCATCAGAGGGAATGTGTATACTGATTCATGTTTTAGTAATGCTTATAAAGGTGTTTTGAGCATTGGGTGGGAGGATGGATAAGATGATTGCTAAAAGTCCTGCCACATGTAAGATTCTGGGCTAATGGTAATCTTACATTCTATCTCCTTTAGTGTTAAAATGGTAATGTATTGTAACTCAAAAGTTACAAAGTATCTAATAAAAGAAGGAAAAAATTAAAATTTGAACTCTGGTAGGAGATGCAAAAGCCTGGCTGGCACATGCTAACAATCTTTGCCTGACACATAATAGGTGATAAATTTAAATTTTACTGTTGTTTTTAAACAATCTGTTTCTTTGCAGATAATAGAATGATGTGCTATCATAAAGACCAGTAATTGTAAAGCATACCTTCATAAACATTACCTCCTTTTTTTTAGGGAAATGTGTTTTGATGACTCATCAAATATTCATGTCAGGTTGTAAGCAATCAAATGGAAATCTACTACCTCTTAAAATATGAATAAAATTACACATAACAGAAATATTTTGACACAAAATGTATCAACATTTTTGCTTTCTTTCCATTTTTAGCTGATATACTTCAAAGTAACCACAAATAACTTTTCTCTAAATTTTTTAGAATAATACAAATTTTAGTCCTCAACTGCTAACCAAAAGGTTGGTGATTCAAACCCAACCAGTGGCTTCGTGGGGGAAAGGCCTTGTGATCTGGTCCTATAAAGATTAAGCCTAGAATCCCTATGGGGTAGTTATACTCTGTCACATGATATTGTTATGAGTAAAAATCAACTTGACAGCACCTAGCATTAACAATAACCACCTGTTATTCTTTCCTCCCATTAAAATATATGAAAGAATATAGACAAAGACATAAATATGAAGTTGAATTTATAGTTTGCTGAAATTATAAAGAGCTATTAGAAATTTTTTTTTAAAATCACCCTGAACATAATAAATTTGATCTGTTTTTTCTGCCCCATCCCATTCTGTAAGAGGTCTAACTTACAGTGGTTTGCTGCATTAATAAAAATTTTGTGAATGGATTAATATTTTATTTTTTAATATTAGGTTTATATTGTTTACAGTGGCTGGAGGGTCAAAAAAATGCAAGTGCTGTGGTTATATGATGTCTGAATCTGTCATCTTTTCCAAGAAGGGTAAATAATGGTGGGTGTTAGTACACAGAACTCTAAACATTGCTTTCCAACTCTGAAAAACAAGCTTACAAAGATGTAAGCTACTGTATATTTTCTTCAATTTCTTTTGCATAGTTGTATTTTCTGCTAAGAGAGTTATGATCTCCTCCACCCACTTCTTGTTAGAGTTGCACTCGTCCTCAGTAATGACTGAAAAATCACATCACAGAGAATGTGCAATATTCATAGCCCTCCCTAAACTCCTTTAAATTGGGCAGTGTTAAAAAAAAAAGAAAAAGAGTTAATGAAAAGGATTTTTAAAAAAGCATTGAGAAATACGTTAACCAACCTTGCAACTACTCTCTCTCATTTCCTCTCGAAAAATCTGTGTACAGTAAGCTCATCTTCCCTCCTGTGTGCTAGATGTTTCTTCTAGTCTTTTGCATCCGGAGAGTTCTTGTGAGGCAGAAAGGCTAAGAGGTATGGATGTGAAGGGATTTGACTAACTTCATTCAGATGACACATGCACCACCAAACAGGCCAAAATAAAGTATTACCTTTTAGTCACTTTTCCAATTTTGTTTATTGGATTGCTTCATCTAACATATATGTATTGAGGACCTACTATGTGCCAGGCACTATTCTCAGCACTGGGAACAACACAACAGTGAACATAAAACCACAATTCTTGCCCTGAAAGAGCTTACATTCTGATGGGCCAAAAATGTTAATAACCAAAATAAATCAAATACATGGTAGCTAGATACAGTCATCTAACCAATTTGACGTATTTTGCTCTACATTTAGCCTCTTTAGTTACGTATAATTTTAGTATAGCTCTTTACAACTTTCTTTCCGTTCTCTGTTCTTAAATAATTTTGCCATCCAATTCTCTTTTATTTATATTCAAATTTAGAAGTATCTCTTAAGCTCTCAGAATGTTGACTGCTCTGATAGTTGTTATGGGAGTTATGCAAAAACAAATGAAGAGTCTCATATGTTCTCTGCCCTCAGAGAACTGTCAAACTAATGTGAAGTTAAACCTTACAAGTAGCATTTACAGAATATTCTGGCATCAAACACACTATGGGAATTAGCAAGGACCAATCGCACAGATTGACCAAAACTGTTACATATTACAGCACACCAAGACTGTTGCATATTGGGGAGAAAGGAGAAATCTGACTTCCTTTAAGTAGAGTAATTTATGATACCTTGTGGAAGAAAACTGATCTGAAAAGGAGAAAGCAAATTACTTACATTTTTAATGCAAGGTGAAATCAAGATTCAAAGAATTTGACTCAACACACTCCTAAGACTGACTTAATTTTGACCAAGCCCTTGTAACTCCTCTAGTGTGTTCAGGGCAAGGGTGGAGGGAGAAGTAGGTGAGCCGAAGGGTTCTATTGAATGGTTTGCCAAGAAAACACAGTAGAGGTGGGGTCAAAATGGTGGACTAGCCAGATGTTTCCTGCGATCCTTCTTACAACAAAGACCCCCCCAAAAAACTTGAAACATTTATTTATGACAAGTTAGGAGCCCTGAACATCAAAGGCAAAGTTAGAAAATGGACTGAGCAGTGGGGGAGGGAGAAAAGGTTCAGAAGTGGAGAGGAGTTACTGGACCTGAATCTCTGAGAGCCCTCAGGCACCATTCCCAGGAGTGGCTGTGGCAGGCTGGTGGTAGTGTTCGGCTGCAGTTTCCTCAGAGAGAGGCAGCCAGCCACATAGCCTATTCACACCTCTGGAATCAGAGAAGAATGGCGCTTTCAGCAAAAGCTAAGTACTTACATATATTTTACTGCACCCCCAGCCTGGTGGCTGTTTATTTCCCTGGGCCTGAGATAGGCCATGTTGAGTGCCTGGAGCCATCCTTCTGGCCTTGCAATAGGAATAAATTCACAACTGGGGGAAAAGACAATTGGCCAGCTCCACTAACAGGGGAGTGCAGGACAGAAGCAGCTCCTGTCCAGGCATAGACGGTCTGTGGATTTTGAATACGTTTCCCCCCCTGCATGGACCTGAGAGGGCCTATTTCAGGAGAAAAGGCTCTTGTTGGCAGACTGCAACTGTTTCAGCTGTGCAGTAGAGAAGCGGGTGTTTGAGGTTTGACACAGTTTTGCCTATTAAACAGGGTCCTTACCTACCCACATCAGGGGCCTAAGGACTGATGGCTCTACTCAGCTCACCCAGCCACCTGTGACAGAGGTCCAAGGATAACTGGTACCTCCCAGTCCTTACAACCAAAAGCATTAAGTGCCCATAGTGCATCTGCAGAACCCATCCACCTGTATGCTCTAGGGAACAGGGATGCTCTTTCCCCACAAACAATCGGGGGATGGTTGTCAGTCCCCTGCCATGTTCAGAACATGACCCCATGCTGCAACCAGATACCGGTACCTATACCAATCACCCCCGCCTGTCTAAGACTGTAGGACAGAGTCTGTGCCACACACTTGATGATCACCTATCTGGGTACCTGAGCTGAATTCATACAAGAAATGTGAATGGACTCTTAGACTGATGTACCTGATACAGTTCTAGCCATCTGGGGACAGGATGCCAGAACTTCAAAGGGAAAAATAATCAAGCTAGCTCACTCAAGCAACCCATTTGGGCATATTAAAACAAAAAAAAATCAAGAAGTTATGATACAGTAAGCAAACATAAAATAAACTAATACAATAACTTGTGGATGGCTTGGAGACAACAGTCAATATCAAGTCACATAAAGAATCAGACCATGATCACCTCAACAAGCTCTCAAAACAAAAAAATCAAGGGATCTTCTGGATGAAGGTGCCTGCCTGGAATTACTGGATGCAGAATTCAAAAAATTAATATGCAGAACTTTTCAAGACATTAAAAATGAAATTAGGAAGGAGATCAGGCAATACACAGAACAAGCCAAGGAACACACAGATAAAGTAGTTGAAGAAATTAGAATGGTTATTCAAGAACCTAATGAAAAATTTAATAAGCTGCAGGAATCCATAGAGAGACAGCAATCAGAATTTCAGAAGATTAACAAAAAAATTACGGAATTAGACAACTCAATAGAAAGTCAGAGGAGCAGAACTGAGCAAGTGAAAGGCAGAATTGGTGAGCTTGAAGATAAAGCACTTGGCACCAGTATATTTGAAGAAAAATCAGATAAAAGAATAAAAAAAAAAAAATGAAAAAGCCATAAGAATCATGGGGGACTCTATCGAGAGAAATAACCTATGAGTGATTGGAGTACGAGAACAGGGATGGACAACAGAAAATACAGAGAGAATTGTGGAAGATTTGTTGGCAGAAAACTTCCCCAATATTGTGAAAGATGAGAAGATATCTATCCAAGATGCTCATTGAACTCCACATAAGGTAGATTCTAAAAGAAAGTCACAAAGACATATTATAATCAAACTTGCCAAAACCAAAGATAAAGAGAGAATTTTAAGAGCAGCTAGGGATAAACGAAAAGTCACCTACAAAGGAGAGTCAATAAGAATAAGCTCAGACTACTCAGCAGGAACCAGACAGGCAAGAAGGCAACAGGATGACTTACATAAAGCACTGAAGGAAAAAATTACCAGCCCAAAATCATATATCCAGCAAAACTGTCTCTCAAATATGAAGGTGAAATTAGGACATTTCCAGATAAATAGAAGTTTAGGGAATTTGTAAAAACCAAACCAAAACTACAATAAATACTAAAGGAAGTTCTTTGGTTAGATCAATAATATCAGATGTCAACCCAAGACTAGAGCACTGGACAGAGCAATCAGAGGTCAACCCAGAAAATAAAATGACAAAAATAAATCAAGATAAAAAACCGCTCACAACAGGGAAACAGCGATGTTGTAGTGTAAAAGAAGACAACATTAAAACAATAAAGAGGGACTGAGAAATGTAGCCATATATCTTTCATATGGAGAAGAAGACAAGGCAATACAAAGAAATAAAAGTTAGATTTAAACTTAGATAAATAGAGGTAAATATTAAGGTAACCACAAAGGAGACTAACTATCCTACTCATCAAAATAAAATACAAGAAAAAAATAGAGACTTAGCAGAAACAAAATCAACAACAATGAATAAGAGGAAAAGACAATATATAAAAATAAACTACTTAGCATAAAAAATTAAGTGGGAAAAAGAAACTGTCAACAACACACAAAAAAAGACACCAAAATGACAGCACTAAACTCGTACCTATCTATAATTACGCTGAATCTAAATGGACTAGATGGACCAATAAAGAGACAGAGAGTGGCAGAATGGATTAAAAAACATGATCTGCCTATATGCTGCCTACGAGAGACACACTTTAGACTTAGAGACACAAACAAACTAAAACCCAAAGGATGGAAAAATATATATCAAGTAAACAACAATCAAAAAAGAGCAGGAGTGGCAATATTAATTTCCAACAAAATAGACTTTAAAGATAAATCTACAACAAAGGACAAGAAATGGCACTATATAACGATTAAAGGGACAATATACCAGGAGGATATAACCATATTAAATATTAAATATTTATGCACTCAGTGACAGGGCTGCAAGATACGTAAAACAAACTCTTAACAGCACTGAAGAGTGAGATAGCTCCACAATAATAGTAGGAGACTTCAACACACCACTTTCAGTGAAGGACAGGACATCCAGAAAGAAGCTCAATAAAGTCACAGAAAATCAAAATGCCACAATCAACCAACTTGACTTCAAGACATATATAGAACACTCCATCCAACAGCAGCCAAGTATATATATTTTTTTCTTTTCTAGTGCACATGGAACATTCTTTAGAATAGGCCACATATTAGGTCATAAAGCAAGCCTTTGCAGAATCCAAAACATCGAAACAGTACAAAGCATCTTCTCTGACCATAGGCCATAAAAGTAGAAACCAATAACAGAAAAAGGAGGGGAAAGATATCTGAACCATACCCTGTTCAAAAATGACTGGGTCATCGAAGATATTAAGGATGGAATAAAAAAAAAACTCATAGAATCCAAGGAGAATGAAAACACTTCCTATCAGAACCTTTGAGATACAGCAAAAGCAGTGCTCAGAGGTCAATTTATATCAATAAACACAGACATGCAAATAGATTAAGGGGCCAAAATCAAAGAATTACCCCTACAACTTGAACAAATATAAAGAGAGCAACAAAAGAACGCCTCAGGCACCAGAAGAAAGCATATAATAAAAATTGGAGAGAATTAAATGAAATAGAAAACAGAAAAACAATTGAAAGAATTAGCAAGACCAAAAGCTGGCTCTTGAAGAAATTAACAAAATTGATAAGCCATTGGCTAAACTGACAAAAAAACAAAAACAAAAAAACAGGTGAGGAAGCAAATAACCCAAATAAGAAATGAGATGGACGATAGCATGACAGACCCAACTGAAATTAAAAGAATCATATCAGATTACTATGAAAAATTGTACTCCAACAAGTCTGGAAACCTAGAAAAAATGGATGAATTCTTAGAAACACACTACATACGTAAACTAACACAAACAGAGGTAGAACAACTAAATAGACCCATAATGAAAGAAAAGACTGAAAAGGTAATGAAGAAACTCCCACCAAAAAAAAAAAAAAAAAAGCCCTGGCCCTGACGGCTTCACTGCTGAGTTCTACTAAACTTTCAGAGAGGTGTTAACACCACCACTACTAAAGGTATTTCAGAGCACAGAAAAGGACGGAATACTCCCAAACTCATTCTATGAAGCCAGCATATCTGTGATGCCAAAACCAGGTAAAGACTCCACAAAAAAAGAAAATTACAGATCTATAGATCTCATGAACTTAGATGCAAAAATCCCCAACAAAATTCTAGCCAATAGAATTCAACAACATATCCAAAAAATAATTCACCATGACCAAGTGGGATTCACACCAGGTATGCAAGGATGGTTCAACATTAGAAAAACAATTAATGTAACCCATCATATAAATAAAACAAAAGACAAGAATCACATGATTTTATCAATTGATGCAGAAAAGGCATTTGAAAAAATTCAACACCCATTTATGATAAAAACTCTGAGCAAAATAGGAATAGAAGAAAAATTCCTCAACATGGTAAAGGGCATTTATACAAAGGTAATAGCCAGCATGATCCTAAATGGAGAGAGTCTGAAAGCATTCCCCTTGAGAATGGGAACCAGACAAGATGCCCTTTATCATCACTCTTATTCAACATTGTGCCTGAGGTCCTAGCCAGAGAAGTTAGGCTAGATGTAAAAAAAAAAAAAAAAAAGGCATACAGATTGGTAAGGAAGAACTAAAAGTAACTCTGTTTGCAGATGACATAATTTTATACACAGAAAACCCTAAGGAATCCTCAAGAAAACTACTGAAACTAATAGAAGAGTTCAGCAGAGTATCAGGATACAACATACAAAAATCAGTTGGATTCCTCTACACTAACAAAAAGAACATTGAGGAGGGAATCACCAAATCAGTATCATTTACAGTGGCCCCCAAGAAGATAAAATACTTAGGGATAAATCTTACCAGAGATGTAAAAGACCTAAACAAAGAAAACTACAAGTCACTGCTGCAAGAAGCCAAAAGACACCTACACAAGTGGAAAAACATACCTTGTTCATGGATAGGAAGACTTAACTTTGTAAAAATGTCTATTCTACCAAAAGCAATCTATAGCTACAACGCAATTCCAGTTCGAATTCCAATGATATTTAGTAATGAGATAGAGAAACAAATCACCAACTTCATACGGAAGGGCAAGAGGCCCCGGATAAGTAAAGCATTACTGAAAAAGAAGAACAAAGTGGATGGACTCACTCTACCTGATTTTAGAACCTACTATACCGCCACAGTAGTCAGAACAGCCTGGTACTGGTACAACAACAGATACACAGACCAATGGAACAGAATTGAGAATCCGGGCATAAATCCATCCAGATATGAGCAGCTGATATTTGACAAAGGCCCAAAGTCAGTTAAATGGGGAAAAGAGAGCCTGTTTAACAAATGGTGCTGATATAACCGGATATCCGTCTACAAAAAATGAAGCAAGACCCATACCTCACAGCATGCACAAAACTAATTCAAAATGGATCAAATACCTAAGTATAAAATCTAAAACAATAAAGTTCGTGGAAGAAAAAATAGGGACAACACTAGGAGTGCTAATACATGGCATAAACAGTATACAAAACATCACTAACAATGCAGAAGAGAAACTAGATAACTGGGAGCTCCTAAAAATCAAACACCTATGCTCATCTAAAGACTTCATCGAAAGAGTAAAAAGATTACCTTCAGACTGAGAAAAAGTTTTTAGGCATGACATTTCTGATCAGTGTCTGATCTCTAAAATCTACACGATACTGTAAGAACTCAACTGCAAAAATACAAATAACCCAATTAAAAAATGGACAAAGGATATGAACAGGCACTTCACTAGAGAAGACATTCAGGTGGCTAACAAATAAATGAGGAAATGCTCAGGATCATTAGTCATTAGAGAAATGCAAACCAAAACTACAATGAGATTCCATCTCACTCCAACAAGGCTGGCATTAATCCCCAAAACACAAACTAATAGATGTTGGAGAGATTGTGGAGGGACTGGAACACTTATACACTGCTGGTGGGAATGTAAAATAGTACAACCACTTTGGAAATCTATTTGGTGCTTCCTTAAAAAACTAGTAATAGAATTACCATACGATCCAGCGATCCCACTCCTTGGAATATATCCTAGAGAATGAAGAGCCTTTACATGAACGGATATATGCACACCCATATTCATTGCAGCAATATTTACAATAGCAAAAAGATGGGAGCAACCAAGGTGCCCATCAAAAGATGAATGGATAAATAAATTATGGTATATCCACACAATGGAATACTATGCATCAATAAAGAACAGTGATGAATCCGTGAAACATTTCATAACATGGAGAAATCTGGAAGGCATTATGCTGAGTGAAATTAGTCAGTTGTAAAAGGACAAATATTGTCTAAGACCACTATTATAATAACTGGAAAAATAGTTTAAACCAAGAAGAAAATATTCTTTGATGGTTACGAGAGGAGGGAGGGAGGGAGGGAGAGAGGTTTTCACTAATTAGTAAATAAGAATTATTTTAGATGAAGGGAAAGACAGCACAATACAGATGAAGTCAGCACAACTGGACTAAACTAAAAGCAAAGAAGTTTCCTAAATAAACTGAATGCTTTGAAAGCCAGTGTAGCAGGGACGGGGCTTTGGGGACCATGGTTTCAGGGGACATTTAAGTCAATTGGTATAATAAAATCTATTAAGAAAATATTCTGTATCCCACTTTGGAGAGTGGCTTCTGGGGTCTTAAACACTAGCAAGCGGCCATCTAAGATGCATCAATTGGTCTCAACCCACGTGGAGCAAGGGAGAGTGAAGAACACCAAAGACACAAGGTAAGTATGAGCTCAAGAGACAGAAAGAACCACATAAACCAGAGACTACATCAGCCTGAGACTAGAAGAACTAGATGGTGCCTGGCTACAACTGATGACTGCCCTGACAGGGAACACAACAGAGAATCCCTGAGGGAGAAGGAGAGCGGTGGGATGCAGACCCTAAGTTCTCGTAAAAAGACCAGACTTAATGGTCTGTCTGACTGAGACTAGAAGGACCCTGGAGGTCATGGTCCCCAGACCTTCCATTAGCCCGAGACTGGAACCATTTCCAAAGCCAGCTCTTCAGACAGGGATTGGACTGGATTATGGGATAGAGAATGATACTGGTGAAGAGTGAGCTTCTTGGATCAAGTAGACCCATGAGACTATGTTGGGATCTCCTGTCTGGAGGGGAGATGAGAGGGTGGCGGGGGGGGAGGTCAGAAGCTGAGAGAGAGTGGGGGGCAGGAGTGTGCTGTCTCATTGGGGGAGTGCAATTAGAGGTATATAGCAAGGTGTATATAAATTTTTGTATGAGAGACTGACTCAATTTGTAAATTTTCACTTAAGGCACAATAAAAATTAAAAAAAAAAAAAAGAAAACACAGTAATGTCTCAGAGTTGGACTTCAGTTTCAAGAGAATGGTAAAGTGATGTCCAGGAATTAATATGGCTTTCCCAGGTCCTTGTAACAAATCTTAAACTAAAAATTTTAATCTTAATTCAATAGAATACTGAGCTAAGGGAATCAGCTTAAGGGCTCAAGGGAAATAACCCAAGGGATATGGTATGCTCAACGAACCTTACATTCAATTCATCAAGTATTTATTGTGTGCCTCTTCTGTGCTCAGTACTTCTAGGTGCTGTGAAATAAGACAGATAGAGTGTAACACTTGGTCCTTCCCTCATTCATTATTAAACAAATATTAATTGAGCAACTTCTTTGTGCTAAGGACTAGTACTTTACTAGTCCTTTGAGGTATCATGTGTATTTCCTTAATAAGTATCCTTCAGAGATAATTACCCACCTCTATACCTTGACCCTTCCCACCCTATTTCAAAATTTTAGATGCTGCACGAGATAGAATCAGATTATGTCATTTATATTTAGGTTAAAAGAAATGCCAACAAATGAATATTAGGAAACAAGTGCTTCTTTCAATAAAGCCAAAAGAAATTTGGCTTGAAGATAAAGCCAGACTACTTAGTCTCTCCCAGGTCTTCCTTTGGAAAGTGGTGTCTTTGCCATTTTCCTGAGAGGTCAGTTTTCTGGATTGTATCTACTCTTTATTATATGTTCATTGATTGTGGAATCAGAGATATCATAATGGTTCAATGAATTTCACAGTTCTTCCAAAGTTGAGAAAAAGTCAAATCTGTGTAGCTTTTATGTTTAATATTCTCCCACTGAAATGTTATCTTATGTGTGTCAAAATAATAATGAATATACAATCAGAGAAACAAAGGAAAGATCTGACAAAATAGCAGAATGCTTACAAACCTTTACTGAGTCCTGAGGTAAAGTTGAAGAAAGGTGATTGAGATTGGAAAATGAATAAGAAGTGGAGTTTGACTGATACATTTTGTCTATATATTGAATATATGCTGAATTAACATTTAATGAAGATCATGTGCCAGATTTTGTGTTGTTTTCTTATATATTAACTTGTTAAATTATTACCAAGAACTCTACATTCATTTTGTAGGTGTGCAAGTGTACCTCAGAAAAGTTAAGGCATACAACCAGTTAATTACAAAATTTTTTTAAATAGCTAAAATTAACCTGAACTTTTAGTAGACTTCATTGTAGTAGAGAAGGCAGGCACAGCATTATGAACTATCTAAACGCATTGTTTGCTGTTATCATGCATTTTAATTGAATCCATGTTGCATTAATTGAAAATTGATTCTATGAAAACCATACCATTGATCAGCAGCATCCTAAACTTAAACGAAAAGACCACATGAGGATTAACTATACATCATATTCATTGTGTTGCCATATAGAGAACTTAATATACCCAGCCCATTAACCGGTTTAGTTAGAAGTTGCCCAAGTGTTTGCTGGTGATTGACTTTGCCTCAGGTCAAATAATATGCCAATTCTCCTACTACCAAAAAAAAAAAAAAAAGTCTTAAGGCAATAGAAATTTGATGTTTGCTTGGGCTTCACGCTACAGATTTTGTGGCAGTGAAAATTTTCTTTTATCTCATCCACCATACAGCACACATCTGTCATTCTTTGGAGGTTGAGGTGAGGGGGAACAAATTTTAAGGCCCAAGCTGGCTACCCATGGTAAAATCTGTTTAGTGATATAATTCACAGGAAAGTGTGATAGTTTCCAGGAGTGACATGTGTCATCTTCCCACATGAAACTATGTAGAATGTAATTTTACAGTTGGGTAAATTCTCAAGGCAGGGCACAGAGCTCTGGCTGTGGGATCCCCATTAATGTCAAAAGGAGTCAAGGGGCTCTATTCCTCATGCCCCTCTTAGAGAATGCACCTGTGTAGGACTGCTGTAATAGGAGCCCATATCTCTTCTGGAAATTCTGAGGGCCAGAGTTAACCAGTATCATGTTATAGATGTTTATGTGACTTTATGGTGCTTCTTAGGATTTTCTATGGTCAGTCTTGGAATGAAAATGAAAAAGTCATGTAATTTACCCCTTATAATTCTGCACTTATTTTATGATTATCCAAAGACCACTGTGAGCACCAATATTTAATACTATGTGAAATGCAAGTCACACAATAGAAAAATCTATTCAAATCAAAGAAAAAATTATAATGTGAAAGTATATAGTTATGATGCTTATAAAACTATGATTCATATGGCTTCAGGCCTGGAAGAATGTTTTAATTAAAAAAGATTTGTCCATGCAGTAATTGGTAATTCCATTATCTCAAGTTCTTTATTTCTATTTGTCCAACCCAGGGACATATAGACCCTGCAATACTTGACAGAATGGCCATTTTTACTTTTTTATTTACTACCCCCATTTCCCCCATGTGTCTGTCAGTTTGTCATACTCTGACGGCTTGCATGTTGCTGTGATGCTGGAAGCTATGCTAACGGTATTCAGATATAAGCAGGGTCACCTATGGAGGGCAGGTTTCAGCGGAGCTTCCAGACTAAAACAGGCTAGGAAGAAGGACTGGGCGGTCTACTTCTGAAAAGAATTAGCCAGTGAAAACCTTGTGAATATCAGCGATGCAGCATTGGAAGTGCTCACCTGTCTATACAGGAAATTTGGAAGACAGCTACCTGGATAACCGATGGGAAGAGATCCATATTTATGCCTATTCCCAAGAAATGTGATCTAACTGGATGTGGAAATTATCAAACAATATCATTAATATCACATGTAAGGAAATTTTACTGAAGATCATTCAAAAGCGTAGAAGTATATTGATAGGGAACTGCCAGAAATTCAGGCCAGATTCAGAAGAGGATGTGGAACCAGGGATATCATTGTCGATGTCAGATGGGTCCTGGCTGAAAGTAGAGAATACTATTGACTATGCAAAGGCATTTGACTGTGTGGATCACAACAAGCTATAGGTAACATTGCAAAGAATGGAAATTCCAGAACACTTAATTGTGCTCATGGGGAACCTGTACGTAGATCAAGAGACAGTTGTTCAGACAGAACAAGGGGATACTGAGTGGTCTAAAGTCAGGAAAGATATGTGTCAGTATTGTATCCTTTTACCATACCTATTCAATCTGTATGCTGAGCAAATAATCACAGAAGCTGCACTATATAAAGAAAGGGGCATCAGAATGGATGGAAGGCCCATTAACAACCTGCTTTATACAGATGACACAACCTTGCTTGCTAAAAGTGAAGAGGCCTTGAAGCACTTACTGATGAAGATCAAAGACCACAGCCTTCAGTATGGATTACACCTCAACAGAGAGAAAACAAAAATCCTCACAACTGGACCAATAAGCCACATCATGATAAACGGAGAAAAGACTGAAGTTGTCAAAGATTTCATTTTACTTGGATCCACAATAAACAGCCATGGAAGCAGCAGTCAAGAAATCAAAAGATGCATTGCATTGGGCAAATCTGCTGCAAAGGACCTCTTTAAAGTGTCGAAAAGCAAAGATGTCAAAGACTAAGGTGTGCCTGACCCAAGCCATGGCATTTTCAATCACATCATATGCTTGTGAAAGCTGGGCGATGAATAAGAAAGACCAAAGAAGAATTAATGTCTTTGAATTGTGGTGTTGGTGAAGAATATTGAATATACCATGGGCTGCCAAAAGAACGAACAAATCCGTCTTGGAAGAAGTACTACCAGAATGCTCCTAGAAGCAAGGATGATGAGACTACATCTCACATACTTTGGACATGTTGTCAGGAGGGATCAGTCACTGGAGAAGAACGACGTGCTTGGTGACGTATAGGGTCAGGAGGAAAGAGGAAGACCTTCAGTGAGATGGATTGACACAGTGGCTGCAACAATGGGCTCAAGCATAACAACGATTGTAAGAATGGCTAAGGACTGGGCAGTGTTTCGTTCTGTGGTACATAGGGTCACTATGAGTAGGAACCAACTTGACAGCACCTAACAACATTAACAACAACAACCCACATTTACTTCAACAATCTCCAAACTTCTGTTCCCTAAAGGTCCTTGAGGTGCAATGGGATTCTCTGGCCCTGGGTTTGTAATCCAACCAAAATGATTGGTCAGGCAATACTCTTAAAAGGGATTGGTCAGTTTACTATCCACATAAGTGGCTTGTAAAGGTTGGTCACTTTACCATCCAACCAGTAGCTGACCTTTAACTGAATCGGTTAGGGAGCCAGCTTTGTAACTGACAAGGAGAACATAAACTAGCTTACGAAAACCCTGGACCATGAGGACAGAGGGGTCCTGATTAAGTAAGAGAAGAGGACAGCTGCCTAACAGTCACTCTGGGAGAGTCCTGTTCTAATGGGGAGCTTGTCTGAAGCTGTTCTGGTTGCCAAAGGGAAAGACTTGCTCTCTGCTTCAGGGACATCCCCAGAACTCGCCCTTGTACCTTTTCTTTGATTTGTATCCTGAGTTTCCTGATGTTTACCTGAGTTGCATCACAAGTTGTATCCTGTTACTTCTGCATTGTTACCTTTTTAAACCACATAACCGTGAGTATAGTCCATGAATTCTTGTGAGTTTTGTGTGACCTTTGGAGTGAATTATCAAATTCAGCAGAGAAATAAAAAGTAAAATAATGGAAAAGTGGGAAGGTGGAAACATATTTGATCTCCACCTCACAGGAACCACATTATGCTGATTCTGGGTTACAATGTTGGCCTTACAATCCTTCACTCACTCTTGAATATCTGATGCTGTATTTATTTTCTTTCCTGACTATTATCCGTCAAATAGCCATTGTCAGCTAGATGAGAGACATCCACAAGATCAAGAGTTGGCAGGTGTGGGTGAGAAGAAAGTTTGTTAATTTCACACACCAACTTCTGCATTCATGTTGTTTAGAGTTAAATTTGAAAATATAAATTTGTGATAAGAATTCCTGTCTTATATTTCAGGTGTTCCTTAGATTGTGGAGATTGGGTGGAAATATGGATATTGTTCCATTCCTGTGGAACTCAGATAGATATGCATTATGCATTAATGTGGAAGTTGCACATTTTTCCCTTTTGCTAGTAGGGTTGAAATAGAAAATACTGTGGCTACAAACAGTAGACTTTGGTGCTGAAGGAATATGAGGACACAGCCCATTTTGGGCATTACCACTGAAATTGATGCACATACAAGGTGTATAAGGAAAAGCACTGCTTACTTTTTAAATAAATTTTATTGCACTTTCACTTAAAGTGTACACAGCAAATTAGGTTCCCATTTGACAACTTCTATCTAAACTGTTCAGTGACATTAGTTAAATTTTTTACAATGTGTTAATGTTCTCTTTAATTGTGTTCTGGTTGTTCTGTTTCTAGCACTCTAGTTTCCCTGCCCCCTTATCTTCTCGTGTTTGCTTTGGAATAAGGGTTAAAGCAATGTTTACTTTTAATTACCTGTCAGTATGTTAAAAGTAGGGGTGGAGTCAACAGTAGGAAAGGTGAACAACTGCATGATGGGGAGATCAGCCTCACTGGAAGAAGAATGGAGGCTGAGGTTGGGGATGGAAGATGAGTTGTAAAATTGGAAAATCATGGTATGAAGGGTCTAGAATCTTGCAATGGCTCTTACTGCATGTGCCTGTCTTTCCTCAAACCCTTATATCTCTTAATGTTTAATTAAATTTTTCTAAATTGACAAAAATTGTGTTGTGTAACATGTGTTAGTAGCCTGAGGAGAATAAATTCTAGACTTGATCTAAATCTAGAAAGGTGACAGAGCATGTTACAAATTGAAATGTGTCATCCCAAAAAATGTATTGTAAATCCTAAACCCCCATACCTATGGATACAATCCCATTTGGGAATAGGACTTTCTTTGTTATGTTAATGAGACCATTGCAGTGTAGGCTGTGTCTTAAGTCAATCACATTTAAGATACAAAAAAGAGCCGGGAGAAGGAAGCACAACTGAAGGGAAGATCCATGCACATGAAGACCAGCGAGAACTGAGGAACAGAATCTGGAAAGGGACAAGGACTTATCCCCAGAGTGACAGGGAGAAAAAGCCTTTCCCTCGAGCTGGTGTCCTGAATCTGGACTTCTAGTCTCCTAAACTGTGAGAAAATAAAATTTTACTTGTTAAAGCTACCCACTGTGGTATTTCTGTTACAGTAGCGCTAGGAAACTAAGACAGAGCGTATGGTATTTACTAGTTTGAAAATGGACCAGAGATTCAGACTCACGATCTGAATTACAGTCAGATTTAGTAAGTGTTTACCAAGTATAAAGGAACACAGAGGATATAAAAATGAATAAAATACAGAGATATAATTTCTGCCTTCAAAGGAGTTAAAAACTAGATGAAAAAAATATTCTATAATGTTCCATAGTAAACAAACAAACAAACCCATTGCCATTGAGTCCAACTCATAGTGACCCTATGGGACAGAGTAGATATGCTCCATAGGGTTTCCAAGGAGTGGCTGGTGGATTTGAACTGCCAGCTTTTTGGTTAGCAGCCATAGCACTTAACCATTGCACCATCAGGGCTCCAACAACATTATACGGTATTAAGGTAGCCACCAGCCACTTACCTACCAAGCATCTCTCAGTTTGTCATACTCTGGTGGCTTGCAAGTTACTGTGATTCTAGAAGCTTTGCCACCGGTGATTCAAATACCAGCAGGGTCATCGCTGGTGGACAGATTTCAATGGAGCTTCCAGACTAAGACAGGTGCAGGACTGGGCAGTGTTAAGTTCTATTGTACATAGGGTCACTAAGAGCCAGGACCGAGTTGATAGCACTTACCAACAGCAGCCACTTACAGCTATTTTGCGCCTGAAATATGCTCATTCTACTGCAATTGAATAATTTAATTTCTAGTTCTATTGAATTTTAATTACTTTACAGTTAATTTGAATACTCACTAATTTGATTTTCTATAGCTACCATATTAGACAGAACAAATCTGGAGAAACTAAACGTCTAGCTTGTGAGGTAAATACCACATTTCAAAATACAGTTAGTGCTACCAGTTAAGTACAAGCAGAGTTCATTAAGGCTCAGAGAAGTGAAATATCTCATCCAACTGAATTAAAACCAAATTTAATGTAGATTTGAAGGATATAGGGAGCATCATTTAGATAGGGCAATTGATTTCACGATGAGTTTAAGGGAAAAGGAGCATCTTCTATGTACCAAGTATTTTATACACATTCTCTCATTTAATTTCCACAGCTGGGAAATATTTCCACTTTACAATTGATGGACTTGAGACTGGGGTAATGAAGATACCCATGTTCACCTGGCTAATAAGTGTTGCATACTCGGGTTGAACCCAGGTCTACCTGACTCTAGATTCCAGGTGTGATCCACTTTACTATGCTGGTGAGGGAGTGAGAGAGGAATCAAAGATAATTCAAGGCTACAGAACAAGATGACTTGAAAGGTTGTGATCAGAAATGGTTTAGTCAGGCAGAAGGATTAGCATGAAGTTGCTAAATGAATATATAAGCAAGTCAGGAGGAAGGTAGCAATGAAGATTTGAAACGGAGAAGACAGGCTGAGACTGATGTAAGACCTCTAAATTTGGAAGCCAACTCCATAATATTATGGTTGATGTTGGAGCAGTGAGTGGGTCATCAAGAGAGAGGATACACAAATAAGAGAAGGGGGTTACAATAAAATCTTGAGGAACATGTCATTTGAGGAAGGGAAGTGGAGCAATAAAATGATCAGTGAATTGTTTAGAGAAGTAGGAATAAATAATATCAAGAAGGCAGTGGCCCCCAGTGCCGAACAGTACAGAGAGAATGAGGAGAGCAAGAAGCAAGGCAAGAAAATGAAAGTTTCTTGTTGAGAAAGTTAGTGATCTTGTCCACGACTATTTAAAAGTGCCTACTTTCCTCAAAATTTGTATTTTCCAAAGGCCCTTCCCTATGTTCCCAGGCCTATGCTCTCATATGTACCAGTTGTTTTTTCAGGATTTTTAGGTAGACAAGGTCTGAGTATTACTTTCTTTATGCTGAGGTGTAATCCGTACTGAAGGCTGTGGTCTTTGGTCTTCATCAGTAAGTGCTTCAAGTCCTCTTCACTTTCAGCAAGCAAGGTTGTGTCATCTGCAAGACGCAGGTTGTTAATGAGTCTTCCTCCAATCCTGATGCCCTGTTCTTCTTCGTATAGTCTAGCTTCTGTGACTATTGCTCAGCATACAGATTGAATGGGTATGGTGAAAGGATACAACCCTGACGCACACCTTTCCTGCCTTTAAACCAATCAGTATCCCCTTGTTCTGTCCAAACAACTGCCTCTTAATCTATGTACAGGTTCCTCATGAGCACAATTAGGTGTTCTGGAATTCCCACTCTTCAAAATATTATCCATAATTTGTTATGATCCACATAGTCACATGCCTTTTCATAGTCATTAAGACACAAGTAAGCATCTTTCTGGTATTCTCTACTTTCAGCCAGGATCCATCTGACATCAGCAGTGATATCCCTGGTTCCATATCCTCTTCTTGAATTTCTAGCAGTTCCCTGTCGATATACTACTGCAGCCACTTTTGAATGATCTTCGGCAAAATTTTACTTGCATGTCATATCAATGATTCTGTCCGATAATTTCCACATTAGGTGGAATCTCCTTTCTTGGGAATAGGCATAAATATAGATCTCTTTCAGTCGGTTGGCCAGGTAGCTGTCTTCCAAATTTCTTGGCACCCAAGATTATTAGGTGCTAAACTGTATGAAATATAAAACTGATAGACAGTCTGCAATAGTCCATCCAAACTGTTTTTTAAAATATTTAACTACTTTCCCTCTCAGTGAAGCTCCCTGGCCTCCATCCCCTTCCCTGGGAATCTGGACATCCCCATATTACAGCAATAGAATGGATAAAGCCTGACAAACAAGGTCATCTAGTACTCTGTCACAGCAATATAGCCAGTGTCCATTCTGATTGGTTGACTTTCTTGTCACCTGAATTGTTGAATAATTTAAATATTATCCCTGTATTGCATACTATAAATACTGCATAAATTCTTAAGAATTCTTAGAAAGTCAGGTCACACAAATGACTTGGAAGTGGTGTTGAGAATTTCTTTTGGTAAAAATGGTTATTAATCATGGACTAATCACATAGTAGTCAGGGGTATGTGGGTTATCTAAATTTTCTATTTCAGTACTAATTGGGGTTTTAGCATGGAACTGTTCAGTACACAATAGATTGCTAGCCTAGCCCTGAATTTATTAACTAGCTTTATGGCCTTGGTTAAGTCATTTTTACCTCCTAGGTCTGAAAAATAAGTGAGCTGAAAAACTGTATTAGCTAGAATACTTTGTGTTTCAGGTGTCAGAAAAATCCTACTCAACTGAGAGAAGAACTAGAGAATCATAACATATAACAAGAAGTCCAGAGACAGGGTATTCTTCAGACAGGGTAAATGAGGACCCTGGCTCCACTTTCTGATTTCTTGACTCTGCCTCACCATGTGTGGACTCCATGCTCAGTACTAGTACCTTTTTTTAAGAGTGAAGAGTACACCCTTACCTCATCTCCCAAGCAGATTTTCTCTCAAGTTTCTGACCAATGTTATATCTTATGCTCCTGTCTAAACCAAAACCTGGCAAGGAGAAAGGGACCATCATAATTGGCCTAGGCTACATCAGTCCTTCCTTCAAGGCTGGGGATGAGTCTAGCCTTCCTGACCGTGGTCACATGGGATCATGGGTACCTGAACCAAGTCAGGATTCTGTTAGAAAGAAGAAAGGAGAGACCGACTGTTGTCTAGGCAATTATGATCCTCCTTTTAGCACATAAAATCATTGACCTGTCTCCTCTCTCCAATCTCTCCCTTCTCCACCTCACATGCTACCTACTCAGACTTGAACTACCCAACACTCCCCAACAGAGATCATCTGGTATATGAAGGAAAGTCATCAAGAGGTTGATAACTAAACAAATCATTTGAAGTTTGTTCTAACTCCAGGTAAGCCCTCACTACTCCATTGCTTTAAGGAGCTTTAAGAGAAGGGTCGGTTAGCTCAGTGGGTTAAAGCATAATGACAGGGATCATAGATTTAATCCTATGTTAATTAAGTTGCATTGTTCCAGCTTTCTTTTACCAACAACCTACCAGGTGCTGAGAAAAGTCCCTAGAGAACAGGGCAGTTTGATGTGGCTGCTACTGAGGGGTGTAATGCACTTTGGCAGAAATTCAACTAACTGTTAAGGATTCCAGACAGGTGGACCTGTTGGCTAGCATGTAAAATAAGTGAGCTGTTATCAAGCAGTCACACTGACTCACTGTATTCCCACAAAGAGGCTAATTCAGAGAGGATTAATGAGAGTGTTGGGGAAATGGGAGAAAGAAATCAGCTGACTAACCAGTACTGTTGCCTCAGTTTCTTCCCTCTGGAAATTGTGGGCATATCTGTTGGTCTGACTTGTGATCTAAATTTATTTCTGACCCCAACCTGTATCTGTTATTTTTGGTCTGTAGAAAAATCATCTTATAAACTAGAATACTGACTTTCCAATGTGCTAGAAAGTTAATTATTATCTACAACTGATAATTAATCCATGGACCAACTCAGGTTGAAGTGAGTTCCTTTGTACCCCCAAGAATGAATTCAGTAACTGTCTCAAAGCAACTGCTCAATAAAGCCTCCTTAAACTATACCTCTCCACCTCTAGCCCCTGACATACACCAAGAAAACGTCTACTTCCTTCTATTGAATATATACCCTGGTAAGTGAACCTTATGTTCAGCTTGGTACACACAGATGGACATTTGTACAGTTCACCAAACAATATATTTCAGCTTGAGAAGAATTTTTTTTAATATGCAGTAATTCAAAGTACTGCATGTTTTGAGACATAGTCCAGGAAACCTGAGTATTGACTTCACGATAGACCATATGTTCATAGCTGGGTCAAAGATTACAATATTGTGACCTGGGAAAATTCAAAATTTTCCTAGAAAGAGTCAGCCTTATGTGGTCCTGGGTGGTTTTCAAATCTCGAATAATTTATATTCTTTTTTTTTTTTTTTCTTATTTTCTGTTTTCTTTTAGATTTTTTTTTGATGATTCCAATTTATATTTCCTTTGTTGACTTATTAGCTACACTCTTTTTTTTATTTTTTAATATTTGCTTTAGTGTTTATAGTGTACATCTTTAACTTACCACAGTTTATCTTCAAGTAATGTTATACTCTAATTTCTTTCTTCCTAGTCTTTATATGTTTTCATACATTTTATTTCTACATATGTTACAAAAGAAAATATGTATTATAAATAATTATTCTTTAAATGGTGATTTATCTTTTAAGATATTTTCAAAAATAGGAAAAATGTCTTTTATATTTACCCACATATTAACCATTTTTGGTGCTCTTCATTCCTTTGTTACTATTTGGGTTTCTACCTGTTACCATTTTCATTTTGCCTAAAGAACTTACTTTAATTCCCTGTAATGCAGATCTGCTGGTAATGAATTTTTTTCAGCTTTGACTGTCTGAGAAAAATATTTTACCTTCATTTTTGAAAGATATTTTCCCTGAGTGTAGAATTTTACATTGACAGATAACTTATTTCTTCCTTTATTTCAGCACTACAAAGATACTCCTCCACTGTCTTCTGTCATGCAGTGTTTTTGACAATAAACAAGGTGTCATTTTTATCTTTATTCCTCTGTATCTAATGTGCCTTTGCTTTTAAGATTTTTCTCTTTATGAATTTTGTTAAGCCATTTAATTTTGATAACGTGTAAAGTGTAGTTTTCTTAATGTTTCTTGTGCTTTGGCTTGTTAAGCTTCTTGGATCTGTAGGTCTGTAATTTTCATCAAAATTGTAAAATTTTTTGTTCTCTCCTTTTCAGGACTCCAAATATACTTACATCAGCTGCCTAAAGTTGTCCTGTACCTCACAGACACTTCACTAAAGAAGACATTCAGGTAGCTAACAGATACAGGAGGAACTGCTCACGACCATCAGCCATTAGAGAAAATGCAAATCAAAACTGCAATGAGATTCCATCTCACTCCAACAAGGCTGGCATTAATCCAAAAAACACAAGATAATAAATGTTGGAGAGGTTGTGGAGAGACTGGAACACTTCTATGCTGCTGGCAGGAATGTAAAATGGTACAACCACTTTGGAAATCAATTTGGCGCTTCCTCAAAAGGCTAGAAATAGAACTATCATACGATCCAGCAATCCCACTCCTCGGAATATATCCTAGAGAAATAAGAGCCTTTACACGAACAGATATATACACACCCATGTTCACTGCAGCACTGTTTACAATAGCAAAAAGATGGGCACAACCAAGGTGTCCATCAACGGATGAATGGATAAAGAAATTATGGTGTATTCACACAAAGGAATACTCTGCATTGATAAAGAACAGTGAGGAATCTGTGAAACATTCCTCCATAACATGGAGGAATCTGGAAGGCATTATGCTGAGTGAAATTAGTCAGTTACAAAAGGACAAATATTGTATAAGATCACTATTATAAGAAAGCTAGCAAGCAGCCATCTAAGATGCATCAATTTGTCTCAATACACCTGGATCAAAGGAGAATGAAGAACACCAAGGACGCAAGGTAATTATAAGCCCAAGAGACAGAAACAGCCACATAAACCAGAGACTACATCAGTCTGAGACCAGAAGAACTAGATGGTGCCTGGCTACAACCAATGTCTGCCCTGAATGGGAACACAACAGAGAACCACTGAGGGAGCAGGAGAGTAGTAGTGGGATGCAGATCCCAAATTCTTATAAAAAGACCAGACTTAATGGTCTGACTGAGATGAGAAGGACCCCAGTGGTCATGGCCCTCAGACCTTCTGTTAGCTCAGGACAGGAACCATCCTCAAAGCCAACTCTTCAGACAGGGATTGGACTGGACAATGGGATAGAAAAAGATGCTGGTGAAGAATGAGCTTCTTGGATCAAGTAGACACTGGAAACTCTGTTGACATCTCCTATCTAGAGGGGAGATGAGAGGGCAGAGGGGGTTAGAAGCTGGCGGAATGGATGCGAAAAGAGAGATTGAAGGGAAGGAGCGGGCTCTCTCATTAGGGGGAGAGCAATTATGAGTATATAGCAAGGTGTATATAAATTTTTGT